>NW_009219964.1:38043-82596 GCF_000690835.1 Fulmarus glacialis
GGTCTAATGTAAAGTTTTTAGCAAACTCAAATGTATGTTAAATACAAATGACAATGTGAAACTCTTCGGCAGAGTCACAAATGCAGTTTTCGGAAGAAACCTGGAACAACCACGGCCGTGTTGGTTGACGATGTCCTTTCTGATTAAACTCCCTTCGGTGACTGTGTGCTGGGGCATGGGATTGAACTCCGCTTGTGAAAGGCGTTTCGACTTTCTTCTCGGCGATGGCTTTTCCTCCTCTTCTTGCCGGCTCTGTCTCCTGGCAACCCGGCCTCCCGCAGGATCCTGCCCCGTGACGTCCTTGCGGCTCTCCCCCTCCTCTCCCTCTCCCCCTCAGATGCTCAGCTCTCTCCATCGCCGCCGAAGTGCAGAGCTCATGCGAGCTGCTTTGTGCTTCCCCTCCTACGTGCAGCCCGATGTGCACTGCTCTACGTGTGTGGGAAATAGGCAGATAAAGGCAAGAACATCCTGTGTTGTCATCTCATTTTCCCAGACCTTTCTTCCATTCCCCTTGGTTTAAAATGAGGTCGGTGCCACGTCCTGAGGGCCAGCGTTGCGCGGATATGGCCCGACCTTGCTGCTTCTGTGCTTTTGGGCAAAAGTTCAGCTCTTAAGTACTTTATGGGTGGAGAGCAATTAAGAAAACAGTTTGAACGTGGTGCCCCGAGATGGAGGGTAACCTGTATTGAAAGGGGACCAAGGTGGGCAAGCGTCCTCCCAGATTTTCATTCACCCCTTGGCTTTGCTTGTGTGCAGGTTGCTGGCAGGCCAAGCTGTAGCACAAGCAAGAGTCCGGTCAGGCCTGAGCAGAAATGCGACGTTCACATCTGCTGGCCAGAGTGTGACTGGACCTGAGCCTCCTCTACAGAATAGCCAAGCTTATGTGACGGGATCTGCTTTTTCACATCGCGTTTGACTAGCTAACTGGTTTGCATCAATTTAAGTCTACCTCCATAAGGTTCTGCACTAGTTTAACTAAGCTCATTCAAAAACCGGTTTTAATTAGCAAGTGCAGTCTTTGTGTAGTAAGTGCCAGGATTGCTTTTAATTTACATAGAACCCATGGAGGTAGCGCTGCAGACTGTCAGCAGATCATATGGCTGAACCACAGCAGTGTTCACTGCTGAATTTTCATTCCTTTCACTCCAGCAAACCCACACAGTACTTGCATTGCCTCGGTAGATTCCCTTATACGCTATAGGGCCACTGCTAATGCTACAAGCAAAAGCTGCTTTCCCATTAAATGTCTGGATGATGTCTTTTACACCTGCAACTCAGGTTAGATTTGACCAGATAATGGCCTAATTTGCAACTTGAGTTTTGTGAACCGATTACAGCATGCACTGTTTTGGGAGATCTCAATCTCTGCTGCAGAAAGACTCTCGTTAGATCAAAGATCCTGAGGCGGAAACAAGACGGAAAGAAGTTAAGGAAGAGCTGTGCTGGGGGGTCCAACATTGGTGGGAAGAGGGGCCTTCGCTTGGCTTTCACCTAGACTTTTTTCCCTTAGGCTTAAGCTAACTTTTAATACCAGTTCTTAGATATTCTGCATTTATAGTCAAGGTATGAAGGAGTTCAATTAAATCGCACAACCAGGCATTCGGTTTTTTGTGCCCACTATCTGTGGATGGACATGCAGACATATTTAAGTGTAGTAGTACAGGCCATCACTGTAGGCTGACATTTGTGGGTGTAGTTTGGTTTTTTTCCCTCGACTAGGATAAATAATTTTCCATACCACCTCTAATTCAGGGTTCTGACTCCTGTGAAGTTCTTAGACTTGCATCTGTTAAGCATTATAGGAACTTTATAAGGCTTCTGAATTAAAATTACTGGCACGAATGTCAGCTGAAGCCGTGGAGCTGGAAGGTTTTTCTCCTCTTGTAAGAGAGTGCTAAATGAAAAGATGGAGAGGTCAGTTGTAATGTCAACACGCTACAATGTAAGCCTGGTGGAATTTAGAAGAGACAGGAATTGTGTGAATATACCATGCTTTTGTTTGAATTGGTTAGGTGTGGCTAGCTACAATCTGGTTTGCTAAGACTTGCTCTGCCTTCGGCTCAGTCCAGTGTAGTCTCTTGCTGTAGCTGAGGAAGAAAAGGCAGTAGTGGCTGGGACCGGGAGATTCAGCGTCTGACCAGGACTTAGAAAAGATTCTGGAAATCTTGCCTTTAAGAAGGATAAAGACTGGAGGTGGATATGGTGTAGCTTAAGGGATTCCTGTGCTTAAGCTGCAGATGGCTGACCTCTTTGGTCACGGTTTGGTCCTCTGAAGTTCTGGTCAGCCTGAAGCCCAGGTAACTCGCTGAGCAGCCATCAGGTTTTGTAGTATTATGTAGTAATACCGTACAACCTAGACATGCTCTTCACAGCAAACCGGCAGCAGCTGGCTGGTGCGAAGTACTGCAGCCTGTCCCTCTGTACTGTCTCTTCCCAAGTCTTGTGTTTGCAGTCTGAGGTGATGCTTTGTGGTGTGTCCCTGCTGCAAGTCGAAGAACTTGCACTTGCAGCACCTCCGATTTGCAGAAGGAGGTTCTTCACGCACCGAAATGGTTTGTTTATCTGACTGGCGTCTCCACTTACGTTTCCCTTGCCTTTCTCTGCAGTCTTAATGCCCTTAATGCTGTTCAGCAAGGCGGTGATGTAGTTTACGTTAGCATGTTCGGCAGCCAGTGGAGGTAACGTAGAATCTCTCTATTGTTCCCTGCTGTTACCCCAGGTGATAAAATAATTAGGAGAAGCTCTACAGCACCATTGCTGACCTGTGATGCAAGGTAACTGTGACAAATGGAGGAGAATACAGTTCCTGGAAGCCAGTTTTAGCAATGTGATCAAGCTTGCTCGTTGCTTGCAGAACATTATTTCTCACTTGCTGTGGCTGAACGTGCAAGAGTGTACCTGTCCTCCCTTGCATCTTTCACAATAGGAAACGAAAGAATTTGCATTTGGGATTAAGTCACCATTTGACACTGAAGCCCATGCTGTGAAGCGGTGTGTTTTGGGCAGGGGGCATTCACCTTTTGTGTGTGTTTGATAGTTTCTTTTTGAAAAGAGAAGCTGCAGCTACTAGTGTAGTCTTAATATGGGACTGGAAAATGAGGAATTGGTATTTTGGGTGTCAGCATGGGTAAAGTCTGGGCTCCTAGAGGGTGTTGTAGACGAGTTTCCTCTGGCTGCAACCGTTCCAACCACATTTGTAGGCTGTTGTACATGCACTGAAATGATGAGATTTTCTTAACAGGGTTTAGCTGGTATGCTGAGCTGTAGATGTGAATGTGGGTTTTGTGCTTCTGTCATTGAAATCCCAGTTCTGTTCCCCTGGGGACAAGGAAAGGTCATAGCAGAGTACAGCATTCGCACAAGCAGGGTATTAATACTGCAGCAGGCCAAGAGGATTTGGACGTATTGACTTTTCTCAAAATGCCATCAGTATTTTCTTCACCTTGTGCAAGACACAAGTCACTGCATTGATTCTGAAGAGGGATGTGGACAAGGTGATAACTTCCTTCCTGAGCAAATGCAACTTTTCTATATGCATCTTGGTCCACAGTTTCCTGCTTTCAGTTGCTGCCAATATTTGTGTTTGTGCCACCTCCAAAAGCCACCGATTTTGCTGCAGAATGGCCTAGTTTTATCTGCTACATCACTTTTAGTTAGGTGGATTCTGCTAGTTAGTTAATTCCGAGGAGGAGATGCCTCTATTTTGCCCATGAGCTTGTCAAGAGAAGTCTCGCCCGTTCAGTAACAAGCTATTGCCTGGGTATCTAGAATGTCAGTTAGAGTGCATCTCTCTTGTCGAGCGTTTCTTATGACTAAAAATTGCACAAGTTGCCTGTTTGCATCTAGAGAGATCACTTTTAGTGACCCTAAACACATAAGCAGACTTGTGATGACAGCTTGCCTGAAAAACATGTGCCTCTGCCATCCGACTGTCCATACGGAAACGCGGTGTTTCTGTAGAGTGACGTCTATCAAACTGAGCTCCCGGAAAGGGACACGACCTACAGTAGCCTAGAGTTCAAGTTTTGTTTTTCACAGCCGTCTGTCCATATGCCAGTTAAGTGCCTCTACATGTAGCTAATATGCATATCATCTTCTGTATATGCTTGCTTGCTTATCTGCTCTGCAGAGCTCTTCTGACTAGACAGCTCTAATGTGGGGGGAAAAGGCAATGGCGGAGCCTGATGACGGCACGGCATACGTGATAACACCGGGGTGTGTAGTGTGTGCAGGTCAGCTGGAGAGAGTAAACGACCGAGCTTCGGCCCCTTGGTAGGGGCATTTCAGCAACTAATGCTCACCATCCCACTTGCAGCACAGAGAAGGTATGGAGGATGCTGTATTTAACATCTAGATGTGATCGTACCCTAGAGGTTTCCTGCGGTGTGCTGTGCTGTCAGCGCTGGGCTGGGACTGCCACTCTTTGCAGTTTGCACCTGCTGCTGATGTCAGGTTTTTCTCTTTTGATTTTTCCTTTTTTCTTTTCTTTTTTTTTTCCCCAGCTCTGTCTTAATTCTGGTCTCTGCTACTGGAGTTCTCCTGAAGGTCCAGCGCAGCTTCAGTATCTGCTTACTGGAGTGGTTTTTACCCCTCCAGCAGCTGCTTAATCCAAACAGGACACGTTCCCAAGCTTCCCAAGTGTTTCTGGCAGTCAGGAGCAGCTGGAAAGAGAAGTTCTTCTCGGTCCGTCCCTCTGAGAGCTCATGTTGTCAGCCTAGTAAGACTGTGGATGGAAAGGAGAGGGCTTCTTAGCTGACATAACTTGCACATGTATAAGGAATTCAGGTGCCTGCCTTTGCATTTAGATTGGCCTTCTCCGGGCTTATTCATTTATTAGTCCAAAGACCTGCACCGGTGGCAGCTTTTCATTCAGTTGTACTCTGCTGTGTGCCCTCACTGAGCGACACGGGAGCCAAGTTGCACGGTCGTGTTAATCTACAGCAGAATGCATCCAGTGAATGTTTATTGAGGGTTTTCCAGGAGGAATTTGGAGCAGGACGACTCCTCGGAACAATTCTAGGAAATGTTTCTCCTAAATAAACATGTTGATTTCTTTCAATGCAGTCAATTTGTCGGTGCCATCTGTTGGCTCTTGTTACATTGAGGAGATCAATTGCTGACTTATGGGAACGCTTACTGGCATAATTATACTTTTATAACGATTACTGATTAGACTGATCACATGGTCACATTCCGAAAGAAGTGGGTTTTTTCCTGATTTTTAACTTATGCCGCTATAGAAACAACTGAACTGAAATGGAAAAGGTGGTTTCTTTATGGAATGATCATTCATGCAGAAAATTTTAATTATAGTTTAATTATAGTTATAATTAGATCTAAGCAAATGTGTGCCATGAAGTAATAGATGTTAGCCCAGGACAGGGTCTTTAGGTTTTTCCTTTGTTCACTGCACAGAAGAAAGTGTTCACTGTTCCATGGCTCCTTTCCACTGAAAACAGACTGTTTGCTCCTACCTCTTTCAAAAAAACATATACTTTCCAAGAAATTGGAGCAGTTAAGAGCGCGATGGTCGTCCTTTCCCTGTCCCCGTGCCGCCCCCGTTCTCCTTCTGCCCATCTGCCTGGGCACCCAGCAGTTTATTTCCCTTCTTGTTGGCAGGGCAGCATTGATTCAAGGAAGTCTGTATGAATATTAGCCACGCTTAGCTGCTGAACAGGATGTCTATATAAACTTTAATTCCCGCAAGTAGGTATTCTCTTCTGTACCAAGACTCGTGCCTCATTTAGGAGACTCTCACCGTTGGCGTGATCTTCTAGCTCTGGCGGCTACCAGATTTCAAAATCTGATCTCTGAGTGCAGAATAGGAACTTATAATTTTGTTTGTACTCTGAGAACTTGAGGAGAAGTCTTGTTTTCGATAGCTGGGAAACGCAAAGGCTCTGCATGCTGGGATGCAGAAAACGGTCGGTTCTTGGGGCAGCAGGGCAGCCCGGGCTCGCTGGGGATGCCTGGGAGCTCACGTCTGGGGGCCTTGGGGGGTGCAGTGAAAGCAGCTTGCTGGTTTGGCCTGAAACGTAGTTTCTGTCCCTCTTGACCTCCTGTGTGATGCGGGGGGACACGTTGATATCGGTGACAACTGCCTGTGCCCTTTTGGCCTTCCAGAGTTCCGTACCTCTCTTTTAGTTCCTCAGCTACCCCTTTTGCTTTCATGCTAATCGTTGGTTGAAATTTCCACTACTTCTCACAAGGCTTTTGCCTGGCATGCACGCATACTCAGCACAGCTTTAGAATAAAAAAAAAAATACAGAGCAGTGTCTAGCTGTAGTGCACCAGGAGAAGAAAAATCTGGAAATAAAATGGACGAGCTGCCTGGCTCCGAAGAGCAAGACTTCCACAGTGACTTGCAGCATCAGTTTGAACACCTTACCCTCTTTACCAACTGTTGTTTTTAGCAACTTAACATTTCTTCCAAATAACAATTTCTTCCTCAAATTACTAGCGTAAGTTTTGCTTGGATCCAAGAAGAAAAAAAAAATGAAATGTTTAGAAATGGAGTGAACATTTTGTTAATTGGTAGCAGCATGTATGCTCCAGACTTGGCATATATCCTGCTGCCTGTAAGCTTCATTAACTTCTGATAAAAGAATAGTTAGTTTTTCAGACTCCTTTTTTATAGTATTTCATCGTTTAAGAAGCTTGATCATGGTTTTCTTCCACTTCTAATTGTAGCTGAATTTGTGCTTTATTTATCGACGTTTAGTCTTGCTCTCTCCTCTGGTAAGCATGAAGGAACGCACTTGATTTTGGGTTTGGGGCTTTTTTGGTGTTTCATGAGACTACCTGAAAATCGTTCTTTTTGCATAAGTAATATTACAGAGCTCTAGTTCTAGTGGTGCCATAAACATTAGTGTTCCCTTCGGCTGGAGTGAGAAACCTATTTGCCTGTACTTTCTTGATGCTTTCTCCTGGGGCGAGATGGTTTTGTGATGGCAGCAGCAAGTTACTGCGAGCAGGAAGAACCGCAACCAAAAGCTGCGAGCTTGTGTGCATAACCTGCATTGACAGCTTGGACAACCTGCATGAACAGCTTGGAGGACGGAGCAAGACCCAGGAGGAGGAGGGCGTGCAGTGGCAGGGGCTCTTTCCTGGTGGGGACGCTTAGGCAGGGCGTACTTTCCCAAAGGAAGGAAAGCGTGCACTTAGCAGGGCTGAATCCATTGTGGCTGTTTCCCTGCGGCTGAGTTTAGATGAAGTCAGTCTGGCTGATGTGACCAGAGGACTTCAGCCAGTCTTTTTTCTGTTGAAATCCTGAATCATCTTTCAAGGGAAGGGAGAATATTAGCCAGCTGGGAAATGCAGGAATGGAGAAACCAACTTGGTCTGTTCTGGAAAGCCTTTAAACCACTCCTTCTCTCTGGAAAAAGCGCAATCCTCTGAAACAAACCAAAGAGCAAACCTCTGAAACAAGCCAAACAGAGTCCCTCCACAAAGCCCCAGGTGAAACGCAAGCCCCCACCCCTGAAATTCCCTGCGCTCTCCCTTCTGCGGCGAGCGCGGAGGGGATTTCCTACTTCCACCCTCGCACATTCGTGAGGAAGCTCTGAATTTCCTGAAACCGGAGCACAAGGTGGTTTCCCCAGGCTTTTTCAGGAGACTTTTACCTTTTATATTACATCAGTTGCTGGGGGCATTTGAATGGAATGAAAACATTCTGAAGAAACCTCTTCAGAAATGCCAGGTCTCTCCCCCTCATAGCTTTTGAGGATGGGTTTAGGTTTGCTCAAGGGCCACCCGTTTGGCCGAACTCACGATAAGATCCTTCACGAGAAGACATCTTCTGGCGGGCGTTTGTGTTCCTTTGCCACCGATTCAGGTGTTGTGTGTCTTGTGGGCGTGGAGTTTCAGGGCGCTGCATGTAAAGCACACAGCGTAGCAAGGTGGCAAGCGTGGGGCAGGCAAGCAGGTGAGATGGCAGCCTGGTTCTCCCTGCCCCGTGTTATCAGAGAGAAAAACAGAGTAATTCAGTTGTTCTGCTTTGTCTGGCCCTACTGACCAAGCTACATTCAATCAAATGCTCTACATACCTTGAATTTGGCCAAGAGTGTCAACTCAAGCCATATAATTAAGCTGGGAAATGAGATTTCCTTAGAGCAAATACAGAGCTTAGGAATACTCCAGATCTGTGGATTTTCATTTATGTATTGGTGCCTGAAAATGACTCATGTCTCTTGGTAGACATCTTGGCTTCACTCTTTGAGGAAGCTTCTATTAGGTTTTTTATGTATATTGGTTTAAGCTTTACAAAAGCTCGTTCTTGCAGGGAAAATCCGTGGTGAAAAGCATGTAGTGAGTGCTCCCCAAGCCCCCTCTGGCTCTCTTAACTTTCCCAGTCCAGTCCTGAGCGTTGTCCTTGAAACTACACGGTGCAGATCTGCCAGAACCATGGCTAATGAAACATGCGCTTCTCACCTACCTGCTCCTCAGCAGAGGATGGGCTGCAGCCCGGAACGCTGCCAGCCTAGAACAGGACAGCGGTGGCTCGTCACCGTCTTAATCACTGCCAGTTAGTGCTTGGCAGCATCACGGAGTGGGGTCCGGTTCTGCCGTTTCACCTTGTGTCTCGGCTCTAACCCCGTTCCTGCCAGCAGCTTCTAGCGCCGAGTGCCAGACCTGGCTGCCTTTCAGCTTCTGTTCTTGCTGTAGAAGCATGCTCAGTGACTTAGAAGTCTGGAATCATTCCTGTACTCTGAATTAAGGGTTTCAAATGAAAGAAACAGCTTATTGTACTTGGTGCCTTTTCGGGATTCTGCTGTGTTCTGCTTACATGCAGGGCCGTTATTCCCCTGGCAAGGATTTTATCATAAAATATGAAGCTTAATTTTCATGTGCTTCAGATTGTTCCCTTAAAGATCCTGAAGATCCTTTTTTTTTTTTCTTTTTCTCCAAACAGCACCATGCCTGTTAGAGCATCATTTAGCACTGCGCTTGGGGTTTGGCGCTGGAGCAGAAATACATGTGTTTCGGATCGTGTGCCACTGTGGTTTTTTGTCCACGGACATGGCACGCCTCTGTGTGTGGAGCACTTGTCCGCGTCCCTAGCGAATGCTGGAGTCTGTTACAAGCTAAGCATTTATGTAATTGGGCTTTGGGCTCCTGTGTCAAATCTTTCTGGTTGTGCATCATCAGCATTTTTTACCGCAGTGCTGCTTTGCATGCCCTTCCCCATGTCTTTGCATGATTCTGCAGTCTTCCTTGACAGAAGTTTTGTAAATTATGCTTTAGCAAAGCAACCAGGAGAAGATTTGTAAAAGCGGCTCTTTTCCCAGGGAGAGTGTCATCTCTAAGCGAGAAAACTTGCTGGTGGATGTTAATTCAGCCCACAAATCTTGAACTAGGCTGGCATACTATAGCTGCTCGCTCGCACTGATGTTTCTTGGTGGGGAGGAAGGTACTTATTAACTCAAGGCTGAAAACTGATTTAGAAGAAGCAGTGCAAATGTTCCTCTGCCAGTAAGAGCAGCCTTTTCTCTCAGCTGTTTGCTCCAGCGAAGTATCACGGTGGCTGAGAGAATTGCCTTGCCTCCCCTGCTAAATCAGGCCTTCCAGAAAAGATTCCTTTCCTTATTATCTGTGCGTGTTGGATGAAACAAATTACTTTCTTACAGTGGACTTGAGGGGAGGTACTCTTTAGCACAGAAGTGTCTCCCTGTTTGGAGTCTGACGGCTTTACTGTCCGTGCCCGAAAGCGCTGGGAGCCGCCAGTGCCAGGGAAGGTGGAGGGAAGAGAAGTGAGGAAGTCTTAGAGGCTGGAGAGCAGCTGACTGGAAGCACTTAGACTTGTTTAAACTATGTTAGTGTAGCGTTATAGAGCACTTCTGTTTTAAAATAGATCAGTAAATACCTCGACTGTTAGAAGCCTGAACCCCCCCCGTTTCCATCCCTGCTCGTATTTATCAGCCCTGTTATAGCGAGACCTTGTGCAGATAATGCAGTAGAGTCCATTCCACTTGCATCCGGATTTCAGTCCCTGAAAGCCATTCCCCCTCTGTGTGGCTAGCTGGCAACTTCTCCGTCTGTCTTGCTGCTTTTATGCCGAAGTACTGCAGCTCTCTAGGCTGGCGTTTGGGCACATCCTTCCAGTGGTAAGATAACACGACAGTGGCGAGGCTGAAGAGCGAAGCTGGGTGGTGAGATCTAGGAAACCGGTTCCTTTGAGCAAACAGAACAAATGTTTGGGCTCGCTTGAAATACATCCAGGAGTTCAGAAATAACTTGCTTTTCAGCAGAGTATTGGGTGAGCATGCTGTACTGCGGTAGCGGGCAACAGTCTAAAAATCCCACTGCCTTCTGCAATGCTGCTCTCTTAACGAGGTACCCTCTAAAAGCTGGGAGTTAGGAAACAAAGCTTCTTCCGGCCCAACTTATGGCAAGCTGGCTGGATTCTGGGAGGCTGCTCAGAGATCCCAGGCTCTCTGAGGCAGGGACCATGTATTCTGTTTTTGTACAGCCCAGCAGGGTCTTATATGCAGTATTTGTTTTTAAAAATGCTTTTCCTCGCAATTGGGTCAATAACCTCTCTTTTGTTTCCCCTTCTGCTAGGTTGCCATAAAGATAATTGATAAGACACAGCTGGATGAAGAGAACCTGAAGAAGATATTTAGAGAAGTTCAGATCATGAAGATGCTTTGCCACCCACATATCATCAGGTTATACCAGGTAGGAGCACTCTGCAGTGGGTTTTCCATCCCTCTGCACTGCATAGCTTCACAGTGTATAGTAGTGCTTTCTCTGGGGTTATCCCTCCGTTTCTCCTAGGTGAAATACTGGGAGAGTCCTTTATGTTTTCAAGGTCTCAGAGTACTTTGATTAGAGGGGCGGGGGGGGAAGTGTGGCTAATCCTTCTCTTTTCTGGGAGATCACGCTTCCGCTGTGGGCTGGCCTCTTGCCATTTAGTTATGGCTATTGTGTGCTTTTCAGTTTCCCAGTTGAAACCGGATGCGGGCTCCCCTTCTCAATTTAAGGGAGAGAGTAAGTCTCACCCGCTAGCAGGACTGACAGCACGCGGCTCCCCTGCTCTTCTCCCCCGGCCCAGTTGCCCTGTGGCCCCGAGGACTTGCTGGTCTGCTCTGTGCTTTCCTAGAAGGTGATCAATAGCAGCAGCACACCTGCCTTTGAATATTGTTTGCAGACTTTTTCTCCGGCTTGTTCGGCATTTTTAGTCTGCAAACAAAACCACCAGAGATGGAATCCACGCGTGTTGCCTTTTACGCATGTATTTGGTGGTGCCCCTCCAACTACATGATCAGGTAGAACAGCAAGGAAATGGCAACAGGCCAGAGACAAGCAGGCAGCAGAGTGGTGGGAGCAGAGGAATAAAGGAGGCCACCACCTTGGTGAAATGCTAATTTTGGAAGCTGTTGGACAGATGAAAGACTCCCTCCTCGGGCCTTTCTGAGACAAGAGCTCAAGCAGTGACTTAAAACCAAAGAGTGCTGAAAAGCTCTGTACAAACTCTCCTCTGTTGCTTGCAGTCCCAGTTCTGGGAAGCTGTGGGACAGAAGCTTCTTCCCAGGATCCTGCTAGAGCTGACCACTGACTGCCAGAACTACCTGCCCCTTTGCTGCAGCAGTACACTTGCCAGAAGGCTCACAGTCACAGGCTGTTTTGGGAATGGAGGGGACTTCCATCTAAGTTGTGGATGGAAAGTTAGCTCTTCTTTGGGCTGGTGCGCAAAGCAGAGAAAGGGTTGTCCAGGGCCCTTTGTCTTGGGGAAGTATTCAGGTGCAAGAGACTAAGGTGGTTGGTCTCCTGTTTGTAGCTGCCTGACTCGGATGGCAGGCATTGGAATGTTAAAAAGTTTAAATCCTGGGGGAGATATGCTGGGGTTGTTTCTTTTTGTAATGTAATGCTGTTGTGTGCATTTTAAGGGAGAAGTTGTGGTAACCCTCAATAGAAGTTGCCGTTCCCTAGAACCAAGTCTTGTCTGTTCAAGCCCACTCTGCTTCTCATCTGTGCCTGATAGATATGAGTATTTATTTGGACTCCAAATAGTTAAAACTGAGTAGAAGTGACAGAGGTTAATGTTTAGCTATTTTGGCCAAACCGCCAAGTGTGAGATGCTTACAGCAGACACTGCAGAATTGCGGCATTTTTAAGGTACTTAGGGAATGCTTTTTTGCAAACTGACTCCTTAAAGCTTTTTTTTTGAGCCAAAAAAACCTTTTTCAACCTCTGTTTTTTTCAACTGAAGTTTTTGGAATGATACTGAACGGGTGACACGTGGCTCGGCTTTGCTACAATGAGAAAAGAGTACCCACTGTGGAGCATGTTTTATCGGGCCGTTCTTTCTGGGTACTTTCAGTGGCATTTATTTTTAGATAAGAACTACTAAAACATGGAGTTGGGAATTCGGAATCTTTCACAGCTTCTCATCACAAATCTGAGTTTAAAAATCACATTTCCTTGAGCTTATAAAACTTAAAAGGTGTAAGTGAAAAAGGAGAGCGTCTGTAATGATAGTAGTCTATAATATAAGAGATTCTGTCTGGAAACAGAAATGCGCTTAAAAATATCTAATGAAGGGTTTTCTGGACATGTAGTATCACCATTAAGTGGGAGCTGTATCTCATGCCCTGTGACACTTGAGCAGAACTGAGGTTCATCTTTGTTATACTCTCTTTTAACACTCAATAACAGCAATCCAGCTGTTTCAGCAGCTGCCGTAGTCTGAATCAGGCACGTATATTTTAAAATACGAAGACTACATGTTCCAGTCCTAATTCTTAGTAAGAAGAAGCAGTGTTGGGCTCCAAGTACCCAGCTTCTCTGTTGGGATAATAGTCTGTTTCACGGAAAAGGTGAACTTTCACTTCTCTCTGAAACAGAAGAGCCAAAACAAAATCAAAAGGTTCCCAGGCCTTTTCTAAACACCCCGGAGTATCGAAATTGACCTGTGGTGCCTGGCACCGGAGGTTCAGTGCTGCGGTCCTGGAAGCGAAACACGGTGTGTTTTTTCCATTGACAAAGCTGTGAAGCCTGTTAAATAAATAGCATCAAGTTTTGGAAAACACCCCAAGCGTGTACTTGCCTGAAGGCGGGTCACAGAACATAATCCGGTCACAAAACAGCCCTCGGAGCCACCCTTACCAAATCAGCAGGCAGGAAGGCATTATTTGCTGCTTTTTGTGTGCTCAGTGTGATTGTACATCACCCACTGTCTATTACACATTAAAAATAGAGTTGAGACCTGTCTTTAGCATATGGTGCCTTGCCCTCCGCTCTTCTCTTCTGCATCCTGGTAGAAGTTGTTCAGGACTCTGAGGTCATTTTGGAGTGCGGGTTTCACTAAGGGTGATAGGACCGTGCTCAGAAATCAGCTGTACGCTTCCGACAGTCCTGTGCTGCGGCCCCGCTGCTGTGCCGAGCGTGGCATCGGTCTCTGTCAGCCCCTCGCTGCCTTTGTCTGCACGATGCCTGGTCCTTTAAAGAAATCCCACCTAATAAATTGCTGGCCTTGGTGTGTTGGACTGCTACGGCCCCAAAATCCTAATACTCTTAAAAATGTGTGTTAAAAACTGTTAAAAATGGGGTGTTACCTGGCTGAAACGTGTGGACTCCCTAAAGCAAAGCCTGAGCTCTGGTTTATTTCTAATAGGTCTTGAGTCATTTGAAAGTCACTTACCGATTCAGGGAATATTCCCCCCTTTGGCAAAATTGTGTTGGTTATTTTAGTGCCTGCAATGGACTGGTTAATTAGAAGGATGAACTAGTTTGGTTGCAGCAGCCCTGAAAATTCTCCCAGGCTGCTAGAACAAGACGAGACGGGGGAGCAAACGCTAAAGGGAGGGGAAATAGAAGGAGAGGAAGATGCAGGTGAAGCGTTACGCTGAGTTACAGATTCAGTGTTTAAAACTTGTTGTTTGATTCTTTCCTCGGTTCCTGTCCATTCCTTTGCATAGCTCTGTAAAGCATGGGAAAGCAATATTTTTGATTTGATGAAAGCAGTTACATGTGTTATAGAAGGAATAAAAGTTTTCAATTAGTTACATTTCTTTTTGCACACGGCAGTCTCCTTATCTGTCACTTTTCTGTCCTTGCATCCAGGTTATGGAGACGGAGAGGATGATTTATCTAGTGACAGAGTATGCTAGTGGAGGGGAAATATTTGGTAAGTACATTTATTGCATTCTTTAATCAGATAATGCACTTGGTCAACTACAGTAAACTGAAAATAGCTGCCACACTCTCTTGTTTCAGTTGAGATGCCCATCAGCCTGAAAACTTTCCATTGACAAGAGGGGTAAAGAAATAAATGATACCAACTTGATGGAAAAATAACTTCCATAACCTCTGTTTCTGCTTTGGGTTTCATTGACAGGTGGTGCTGCTCCTCTTTTATGCTGACTTTGGGATTAAAGATGTTGGAAATAGTCATCCAGTTGGCTTTTAAAGCGTTGCTGAATACTTTGCTTCCCAGCAACTTATATGAAACTTGTTAACTATAGCGGAAGTGTTGGTGTTTGTTAGTAGCTTTCAAAGAAACAGGCTGTCCTGTGGTTCTGTAGTATTTTGTTCTCAAAATCATGTATTTTCTTATCTTTTTGATATCTGATGTTATCTTAGCATGTATTAGTTACATCCATTTTAAACTCCATTGTCTGCTAACAATGTTTTGGCTGAGCTTTCTTGACCACAGAAGCTATTCTTTAAAGGAAAAAAAGTATCTGTGCAGCACAATTGCAAGAACTGTTGACTGATTTATTAATTTGTTTGTTTTATTGCCATGACCAATAAGAAACTTGTAGAAATAGAGATTTACTTACACGCTGGAATTTTGTGCCAGGTGACAGAGTCAGAATTCTGCAAGATTGGTCTTTACTAGCTTAGCCAACGTAAGCCTCAGAAAAGGGGGAAAAGCCTTCGTGCTTGAAGCGAGCTGGCTTAAATCTGCTTCCAGGCAATGTCCTTGTGAGGACAGTCACATACAGCCTGTCAGCTAAATGGAAGTACTCTCCTTTTTGTCCTGTTAAGTCATTGCAGTAGATTTGCTTTTGATGTCAGGGCCTCTCGCTCTGCTGGAACTGAGGCTGAGTTGTAATAAAAGATGAAGCTCTTAGTGAAGCAAGAAAAGCCCAAATTAAGGAAAATAAGACAACTTGAGCTGAAAAATGCTGGTTTCCCGTGAATATAATCTAATAGCAGTTCCTCAGTACCTTTGTAGATGGTTGTCATGCCTTCTTCTCAACATTGTCCATGACCTTTGGATTTCTTTGCTGAGAAGGTGACAGCTGAAGGAAGAAGCAAGATGTTTGGAAAGTGTGGATCGCCTGGTGAAAAACCTGGCTTCCTCCAGCTGAGTCTTCCAGTTGTTTCCTCAAACATGAGTCATGGTGCCAGACACCCAACAGTTCTGAAGGCTTGTGAAATTCATCTTAACTTGTGCTGCAAGCCCTAATTGCAGCAAAATCACTTGAATGTGTATTGGAGTTTGCTTGTGTGTGGATCACCGCAGAAAAGTATAAATCACTTTTTACTTTTTCTCCCTCTTCAGTTGAATTTGGCAGAGATGGGCTCATCTTTTTTTAAATCCAGAACTATGTGCAAGCTCATATACAAAGTTGGAATGAATTCTCTTGGTTACAAAAATAGCCTTCTACATGAGTCGAAGTGAAAATCTAATTGCTCGCTGAAATATTTTATGCTGTAGTAAATTCAGCTCATTAGCATGGCTAATTTCCATTACACTGCCCAGCGTTTTATCCTCGTTGATAGCTGGGAGCAGCCAGTTATGTAATAGCCCTGATGTTGTTCCAGACCGAAGCCAGGAGGCTGTGCCCCCGCCAGCCTGTTTTGAGCACTTTCAGGCGCTGCAGGAGGCCCTGCGCGCCCTCGGCGTTAGAGCAGAGAGGGGGAAACTAAAGTCTCAGCTTTTTGTAATCAGAGTTTCCTGAGGAGCCATTAAGACTTTGTTCTAACAGCGGAAGCAATTTACGGGGAGGAAACGGCAACCCATTTTGGAAAGGTTTCCTTGCAGTCTTTAGCATCTCCAGTACTGAAGAATCTCACGTCCTCACGCTGTTGAGAGAGAGTATCTCAGCGCGGGCTGGCTTTGCACCCGCTCCGGCTCTTCCGTAGTGAGTGCAGCGGATCGAAGTTGGAGTTTACCTGTTACTAAGGGTAAAACTTTGTCTGCATGTTGCTTCAACGCAATGTCCATCCCTTTTACGGTAGGCTTGTTAGGAATCCCTGGACTTTCTGCAGGGATACCTGCTAGGTGCGTATGGGCAATGCAGTCACTGTCACGGTGTCTGTTACTGGGCACTGGGGAATCCTCTGTATTAAACGTGCCTGTGCTGAGTGTTTTAATCTCTTTTTCTTGATTGTCTCTACATCTGCATGACCTAGGTTTTAATGCAAAAGTGTAGCGCTGAGCTGCGGCAGGGGGGACTAACAACCATGGTTTTCTGGATGCTAAACGCTCGGTCTAAGGCCGAGCGCCTCGTATAATCTGAAATGCAGCGTCACACTTCCGTGATCTGCAAGGTTTTGTTAGAAGTACATCTAAGTTGTTTCCCTTGAGGCTTTAAAAAGACTTTCGAAGGTTTAAACTGTACCATGCAACTGTAAATATTACAAGGCAGTAATATAGGATGGAATTTTTAGCTGAAAGAATGGTAGTTTCTCTAAATGGCCACAGTTTAAGTCAGTCAGTCAGTGTTGGATGCTTGCCTTTCTTGTCCCTTGTTGGTCTGAGCTCTGCAGGCTTTCCTGGGTTAGCACCTATAAGAGCTTTACAACCTGTTTATCTGAATTTCCAGTAAAAGGGCTGATAGCTCCTTCAGTGGCCAAGCTGTGCCGTAAGTGTCTTTGATTCATCTGTTACTGGAAACGTTTTGATAATTCACTTTGTTTGCATAGCGGTGCGTGGGGATCAGGGAGAAGACTTGCTTTTGCTGTGGGCTTAAGCAGCAAAATGTAAACTGTTATTTTTGTCCCTATGCATGTTTTGCGTGTGGTTGGGTTGCTGGTTTGACATTATGAACAAATGAATGTCTCCTTTTAAACATAGGGTGCTCTTTGTTCCAGGTCCCTCGAGTGTCCTTTTTTTGAGGTCAAACAGAATATAGTCTAGAAGTCTGTTTTGATTTCAGCTGTTTACTATGAATACTGTAAATAATCTGCAGTCCTCATTGACAAGAATACGGGTACTTGGTTGATGAACAAAAATTCTCAGGAAACTTGACAAAATTATCGTCTGGTTAATGTGGTTAGCACGTCTGCTGTCTCTGCCCCTTCTCTCCATCTCCTGCTGCGTGTCCTAAGCTTTCTGAGTGTGAACTGGACAGATGGGTTAAACAACGTGGTACCAGTCTTTAGAAGGTCAGCCTGCTTCTGAGAGCACAAGGTCACCAAACATGCTGGAAATTTAACTTAATCCACCACACAGAGGAGATTTGAAGCTTAAGCAGCGTTTGCTTTCCAGACAGAAAGCAACTTAAAATCGCGAGGAGTCTGTCTAGAGGCAAAAAGTGGAAACTTGTGTATCAGCCTGTCTCTTAACCAGAAGATGCTTTTTCTTCAGTGTAGTTTGGTTTTTAATGCAGAGAGCAGCATCAGGTGCTTCATATAAGTACAGAGAAAGGCAACTGATGTTTTTAAGGGTTGTGAAATGAAATCGTGCATTCCTTCCTCTCTGGAAAACTCAAAGGAGCAATGCTGTATGCCTCCTCAGCTCCCGAAGAGCGCACTGACGTGTGTACGACCCAGCGGCAGGTCTGTGCTCCTGGACTTGCTGCACTCGAGATCAGTGTGCTGGCTCCCAGCTGAACATTCAGGTCATCTCTGTAACCTCTGTCGCATGAGAGGTTTATGCAGACTAAGCTTGCAATGGTTAATTTTGGCATACAGTTGCCCTTGGTGGTATGTGAAGTATTCTGTAGCTTCATTGTTTCTGTCCTTCCTCTGGAGCTTGTGCAGAAATGTCAGCGGTCTCCAAGTGCTGTGCCTACGTGCAGAGCTTGGGGACCGGCCTCCACTCACACTTCTTCAGGAAAAGTGAAATTTCACGCCTAACCTAAAAAGATTTTTGTCGCAGCCTAAGCAGGACTGACAATAAAAGGGGCAGCAGAGTCTTCTGCGTGAGCGGATGTCTGGCAGGGCAGCCCCCGAGGGCAAGACTCTGCAAAGTGCATGTGTCACTGTCTGTGCGGGGGGACAGGTGAACCTGGTTTGGGCAAAAAGATACTTAGGAGAGCCTTGTAGAAGTACCCCTGCTGCAGCAGCTGGATTTGATTTCTTGCCTACAGGAGAATCTCTAAAATATTTTCAAAAATGTTGAGAGATTGGAGCCTTGCACTGTGTTTTAAGAGCGCTTGCTATATCGGCAGGCTGTGCTCCAAGATTCAAGCAGGGTAAAAGATGTGAATGACCTCGTCTTGTTTAGGAGCTGAGCTGCTATCTGCTGATCAGTGGTAATGCTTAAATTGGAGCAGGCCCTTGCTTAACTCTGCTTGTCAGTGTCCCAGCTCTTTAGAGTAAAAAAATTTACAACCATGCAAATGACTTAATGAAATACGATGGGGCTATTTGAGATAGTAAATTTTGCTTTTCCGAGCAAGTGACTTGAGGGTCGTATTGGAATTGGTGAGGGACTTCCTTCCCTAGCCCTGGTTCAGATTTGTTCATGGAATAAGTTTATCCGATGAATAAAACTTAATTGACAAGTTCTCTGAAAAACAACTTCGCTCTCTTGCACAACATGAGTAGTCAAATGTAGAGAAGGAGGTTGCTGTGCAGTCAGAAGCCAGCAGAACTGCTTTGATGGATCTTGGTAATTAGTATTTACTGCAAGTCAATTATGTCACAGGTATTTTAATTAATGGGTGACTGGGAAAAATACAACCACCTGATGAGAAACCTTCAGAAGTGATTTATTTTTATTATTTTCAAGAACAGATATCTCTATCGAGCCCTCCACTTTAATGGAGTTTATGGAGTGAAATGAACCACTACAGCCTACTTTTGGCCAGAAGTCTTCTGAGGTTGACTCCACGGCCCAGCTGAGAAGCAGTAACTTGAAAAGGGCAAGGAGATAATAAGCCCCTGGGGTTTGGCTTGCTAGTGCCTCTGCTAACCCACTCTGTAGCCCGCGCTGGAGGGGAGAGGGCTTGTGCAAACCTCTCCGAAACCTTTCCCGCGAGTTGGGGAAACTCGGGAACCCTTCTGGTCCCGCGTGTGGTTACTGGGGGCTCTCCAGGACGCTTCTCAGGTTTCTCCTGGGGTTTTTTGTAGCATTGTCCTCAACTCCATAATCTTGCAAGCTGCTATTCCTACCCATATCTCTTGCCATGCTACGTTAGTTTTAGCTATGGGGTAGAGAGGTATTAGGAAATTATAGGTAATATCAGGTAATAACTGTCTTTCATAATTCAATTGCCGCTTACTTTGACTTTTACATTTTTCCTGGCAGAGTTTTGTTGCCTGTTCCGCTGATGCTTCAGCGGAGGGAGATGCTTTTTCTCTTCCTTTCTCTGCCGTTTCTACCGCCTGTTTCCTGCCTGTCCATCCCTGCTTGCAGAATAGTATGATGAGTGGCTTCTGTAAGCCTGGTGCTTTCAGGTTTTAAGTGGATTGATTTAAGTTGGATTGCTGTTGTATGCCTGCCTCTGTGATCTCTTAGAGAGACTTTTTCTGTCCGTGTGTGCCATGCTAGCTTCCAAGGAAAGCCTAGCTGGCAACAAATGCTACCTTTGAGTGAGCGTATAGATTTTCAACAAAATATGTTAGAGTACTCAGATTTCCGTGGTAGAGGCAAGCTCCATTTTTATAATGAAATGCATTGTTGAATATTGCAAGTATGTTTTTGCACCAAAACAGTAGCAAATACCCAGAGACTGGTTATGAGCCTCAGGAACCCCTGCACGTGTTCTGAAGTGTGTGCGATGACTGTCTTCTGTTGCATTGCAGAAGTAAAACTGTTCCTGAAACTGTGCTTTTGTGCCGAGTTGCAGGGTTTGTAACGGGAGCTTGTGTGCTGTCGGAGTATTTAGCCTGGCTCTCGGCCAAGGTGTACCTTGTGAAGTGCTCCGTGGCCACCAGAAGCAAGGGGAGCGTGGGTCAGAGGCGGATGTACAGACTGCTGGAGCGGAGCTGGTGTAAACTGCAGAGCGTGACTCCGATCTGGTCACGGGTGGCTTTCCCTCTGAAGAGGGATGATGTTAGATAATTTCTGCAGCTGGTGGGTTTTTAGCTAGAAAGCTAAAGCTGAGGAGCTGGCTGTCTCTGTAACTAGCCCGGACTTCACTGGTTTCGGCAAGAGTTACCTTTGGTGAGGCTTGTTAGACCAAAGACAAATTTCCTGTGAAAAAACAGAGGGAAGGAGGGATGGCATGTGGCCAGGAACCTGCACCTCTCACTGTCGTCGAGGTCATGGTATAAGGCTTGTATTTGGCTGAAGGAAAAGGTTGAAAAAGTTTTATTTTTATTTTGATGTAGAAAAAGATTTTAAAACCTTTTTACGCTTTTCACAAAAGAGTTCTGGTTTTCCAGCCAGCCCGGTCAGCTGTCCTCTAAATAGAGGAAAGTTCATAATTTTAAAGCCTTTCACTTGGAGACAGCCCAGGTAAGGGCTGGTGTGGCAGCGCTGTGTCCTGGCTACCCTGAGTCCCTTTCTGGGTAGCTTCAGTGGTGACCCCGTCTGGTGTTGGAACCTGGAAAACACGCTGGTGCCTGCGTCGTTCCCCATCTCCATCCCCTGCACCGCTTGCCGCAAGGGTGCGAGAAGCCCCTGTCTGGGTTGCGCTCCGGTGTGAATAACCATTTTGTTCTTCGCTTCGTCCTTACAGATCACTTGGTGGCCCACGGACGTATGGCCGAGAAGGAAGCCCGGAGAAAGTTCAAGCAAATAGTGGCTGCTGTCAACTTTTGTCACTGTCGTAATATAGTCCACAGAGATCTGAAGGCAGAAAATCTACTTCTGGATGCTAACCTTAACATCAAAATAGCAGGTGAGCTAAGACTAGCAGTGTGGGAGGAAGGCAGCTGCTTTCAGAAGTTAATAAATGTAGGCATTGGCTGCTTCCAGGTATTCAGAAAGAAGGAAGCACAGTGCAGCTAAAGGAAGCTTTGGATTTCTGTGTGGCCTGCTGCCCAGAGCTGAAACTGCCAGGTTGTAGCCAGGAGATTTGTATCTCCCTTCAAGTAGCGCAAAATAAAAGAAAAAAAAAAAAGGCTGGTTTGGCTTCGTAAGCAGATATGCGGCTATAGATACTGCAGTGTTCCAATACACTGGATAATGGGCGAGACTAATATTAAAAAATTGAGCTTGTTTTGAGTCCTGCTGCCAGTTTAGGACTTCTTTGAAGCAGGTCGGACTAGGTGAGAGAGAAAGAATGGAAAGTAAGGATGACAGCGTTTGTGGTAGAGCCGTGAAGGGGAAACAGCACTCTTGGAATCATTTCACTATGCTGTCTGACAGAGCAAGAGAATTAGCCCCAGTGCTTTGGGTATTTTATTCATTGCAGGGAGAGAGGCTGAAGTTACTAAATAAACAGGCCCTTACAGTCTGTTCCCAGCGTTTTGCTGGGCAGTGGGGTTTTTTGCTAGTAACTGCCCTTCCAGAGAGCTTGCACCTTGGGCAGTTTCTAGGCTGACCTAACACAGGCCTGCGTGTCTGTGATCCTCTTGTACATGAGACCGAGCCTTGGCTGCTGAGCTCTGTGATGCACTGGCTAGACTTGACTTTATTTAGCTTTGTGGGATTATGTAGCAACAGATTGAAACAAGAGGATTTAATATTGCCCTGGTCATCTCATTTCCTGGGCTTTTGAATTGGAAGAGCTCATACTTACCATTTAATTCTACTAGAGCCTAATGCATAGCAGAGCATTTTTGGAAAGCGCTTTGTTGCCCCCTCTTAATAGACTTCCTTGGAGAGCCTGTTGGCTTTTACAAGTGTTTGTAACTTGATTTTTTTTATTTTTTTTTTTTTAGAAAGTGCTTAGGGCTATAAAACTTTTCAGTCTGTGAGCAATTTTAATACTGGGAGTTGGGGAATACTCTGCTAGCTTGATACCATCTTGGAGAGAGGAAACAATCTTGTTTGTCGCGTTGATGTTCTCTTATGTACCATCTGGAGGTGTTAGAGTAGAGTTTAATATTTGATTTGTAGTAAAATGATTAGTAATTTCTTAGGTTTCTCTCATCCTCACTTTGTGAGGCGGGAGTAGGGAAGGAATAGAAAGGAGTGAAGGACTTTATGAAACTTCCTCCGGATGCTTAATAGTATGAACCATGTCCTCCCTGGCACAAGGATGATAACCTGCTCTTTGCTGTTCTGTGAGCAGAAGATGAGTAAGGACACATCGCTGATGAAATATGAGTGGTTCGTAGTGTTTCCTGTGTGTTAGGTGACTCTGTGCTGCCTTGCGCTGTACAGCATTTCATGGCCAGCTGAAAGCCTGATAGCTCACGCTTCCCAGGACCGCGCTGTGTGCGGTCACAGAGAGAAACATACCGACAATACGGGGAAAATGGCTTGGTTTTGCCAGTCAGACTCATTTCCTACAGTTGGGCAAGAGCCTCCCTACTGAAGGAGGGCGGCAGCAAGTGCCTGTTGGTAACTGCTGCACGGGGCAGTGGAGGGAATTGGTGGCAGGTGATGGAGATCCTATGAGAAAGGCTGTTCAGGAGGTCTTTATAAGCAGCACTTGCTGGTATCTGTTTTATGCAAACAGATGCACTAGTGATTTGAGGCCATCTTGTGTTCATGGGGTAAAATCTAATCTGTGCGTAGGGGGAGAGGGTGCCTAGCAAATAAAAAGAAAGAAGTTAAAAACTAACCCAGGTAGAAACTGGACTACGGCTGGATTTCCTAAAGAAATGTCCATATGAGCATGCTGACAAGCTCTGTGAACATCTGAAAATTGTGGAAACTTTTTTTTATCTAAGGGAGTTGGAAACTATTTTCCTTTCAAATCTCTGCTCCCAGAATGGACTCTAGAAGATAGTTCCCACCCTGGTGGTGGCAGTGTTTTACTTGGCAGGAAGATGTAGTAGTGATTTGAAAAGTAGCCTGGAAAAGCTGGTTTATGGTATAGGATTTTCCAAGTATTAAGTTTTGTCCCTATAACTCCTTAATTACAACTTGACAGCAGCTCTTCCATTGTTTCAAGAGCAAAAAAAAGCAGCAATAGCAACTGATGTCTTTCACACCAGACCTCCCAGAATAAATACTACAGAAATGCACAAAGCCCTGTTACACAGGGTGGAGGATCAGCTAAACCTTCACTGCCAAACCCTTTAACCGTGTCTAACTCAAACCTCTTAATCATGTGTTTAATGTTCAGCTGAAGGAAGCTATAGATATATATCGAGTGTCTTCTGAAGGCTCTGCTTGGTAGGTCTGGTCACTTTTTATCTGCCAATACAGATAGCCTGAAGGATGCAATGAGCCAGCGTGTCATCTCAAACACAAGAGCTGAGACTGGGGCTACAACTTTGTGGTTCTTCTGATACCCATATGCGCAGCCTTTAGTAATGTGCATAATTGAATCAGCTTTTGGAGTTTTTCAGACTCTCACCAGTGCAGATTTTCTAGCACTGACCTCCGTACGCAGCTTTGCATCCCTTACTCGGCATTAGTTAAGTAAGTGACGCTTAGCAGGATAGTGTAGCAGTCTTGAAGTGGGTTAATGCTGCTGTTCTCACTTGGTGGTGACTACAAGTGTGCTTTTTGGATTTGGGGTTTTTTTTGATTGATTGCAGCTATACTATTTTTCCGTAAACAGTAAGATACAAACACTGTTACCCTGGCTCTCATTTTTCCCATGGATGCTTTTTCTCCAGTGTACCTTCTCAGAGTCTGAGTCAGTAGCTGCTGGCACTACGTTCACTTGTGCTCCCAGTCAGAGAGTTCAGCCAGGAGTTGAGATTATTGCTAAATACCCAGGCCTTCCTGGGGTATGGTTTCAGAGAGGAATCTGATCTATGCATTGCTTTGCATTCGTTTGCAAGAGTCTGCTCGCTCTTTCACCTTCTGAGGATAAAAGTCCCTGTTGTGCAGATACTAAAGCCAGCTCCCTGAAGCTCTGCTCTGAGGAAACGTGAGGGACTGGGCCCGCTTTTTTGTAGCACAGAGATGTATCTTTTAAATATTTTCCCTGTATCACATCATCGTGACTTTTACCTTGCTCTTTAAAAAAATGCCCTTTTCCCTCTGCATCTGTTTGTGGAATGAGACCTGGTTGCTCCCTGGGGATTTGGATTTATACATCTCCTTGGACTGGGGTGACTTGTCATAGTTTTTAAGAAAGTTTATTTAAGTTATAGTTTGTTTTTTTGTTTGGTTTAGATTTTGTTTTGTTGTTTTGTTGCTTTGGGGTTTTCGAATCCCCCCCCCCCTTAACTTTTTTGGGGGCTTTTAAAAAGCCTGCTGATTTCACCAGCCTTGACCTCAGTTCATGCAGCACAGGTGGGTTCTGGAAGCTGTTTCCAGCCTTTGAGCAGTGCTTCGTGTAAGACGGAGCCGTCTGGCTCCAGCTCCCCGCAGAGACGAGCAGCGTGACTCACCCGGAGCCCGGAAAGTGCTGGGTAGAGCAGCAGCTCTCCACAGGGAGAGGTTTTTCAACCTGAAATCCAGGGCAGCTGTGGGATGACGGCGGGAGCTCCAGGACCTGCTGGTTGAACACCGACGTGCTTGCGGCATCTCTGCCCTCCTAGGCCGGCTCTCTCAGGAGAGGCTCTGCGGGGTTGCTCTCTCTGCCCAACTCCTCTCCACTGTCAGAAAGAGCTGTGAACTTGTGGGCTAATTTCAACCCCATGTGAAAGAGGGGTAGAGTTTCAAAGACAGCCAATCTCCTGCAGCTCTTACGAAGCAGAGAAGGTTGCAGGAGGCAGCTGTTGCATGTCTGTTCAGAGGCAGTGGCGGCTGCCAGCTGGCGTGGCGCAGCTCTGCCCTTGCTGCAGAATGCGCTGCTGCTTGCTTGCCGTGCCGCCGTCGAACGGGGCTCGTCGGCGTGACGGGTTAGTGGGCTGGTGCGGCTGCGCGGGGAACACCTCGTTCCTCTGTCCTGTGCAGAGCTGGAGCTGGTGCCGGGCTGCACGGTGCAATATTCACTGCTTTGAAAATACGGTTCGTTCCCAAAGTGTTGCAAAGCCCACTCAAGTACATACAAGGATAAATAAAAGTAACTAAACCAGAATAATTTGCTCAAAATATGTGAAGTACCAAAATTCCAGCATGTTCTTGCACAGTCAGAAGGAGTTTACATCTAAACTTGACTACAAATGCTTTGTTATTAGGAGACGGAAATACGTTTAGTGCTGTAGTTTGTATTGCTTGCTCTGGTGGCCGTAATTCAGGCACTTGTTACACATCCTACTTTAAACGTGAGGCAGAACAGCTCAAAAGCTTGCAGAGGTGGAAAAGACGATTGTGCAGCTGTGTGCTATTTCCCTGAAATAGTCCTCCAAAGGCTGACTGCTCTTATGTTTTGGAAGTTTAGATGACTTCATTTCCAACAGTGAAAACCCAAAGGGTGTTTAACTGCCTTGTTTTGATACTGTGATGCTTTTAAAGAACATTTACCATCTCTGTGCTCTGTTTTGAGGTAGGGTTTGAGCAGCGTTGTCTGTACTCCAGGTATTTCCGCAGGAACATGCCACACTAGGTATTCTTCACAAGCGTAAACCATCTCCGCGTTGAGAATTTTGCCCCCTGCGAAGGGATGGGAAGAAGGACAGTTGGCTGTACCGTCCTGGAGTTGAGCTAGCAGGAGCTGTGCCGGCTGCGCTTGCTGTGCCGAGCTGTGCTAGGTGGTCTGCTGAGTTTTGCAGAAGCTGTTTGAAGGAGGAGAGTCACCTGAAATTAGGTCATGGAAAATCCTGTAAGGAAAGCAGCGATCGCAAGCAGGAGCACGGACTCAGCAGTTAGCGCATTGTCTGCGGAGTACCGGTGGGGTTTTCTGTGCCTGCTGCACAGAGGTGTTGGTCCTCACTGGCCTCACTCTACTGTATATTTTTGCCACGATGCTTTTTGGTTTAATCAGAATTTGCAAACTGAGTATTTCTTGCCATCCTTGTTTTTTCCAGCATTTCACACACAAGCCTGCCGTGAGGATCTGCTGCTGGTGCAAATGCCATGAAAAATGCCCTTGTTGCTGTGGGTCCCTGTCTGTGTGCGTTAATGTCACTCAGCCTCCTGCTAGCACACTTCTAGCAGAAACACAGGCAAAGCAGTTTGCAGATAACCTTTGCAGCACGGCTCCTTCTGATAGAGCTTGCTTGCAAGGACACCCTGTTCACGGGACATGGAGACGCCTCTCTGTGACTGTATATCTGCTTTTTTCAATTGAGGTGAAAAAGAAAGAAATTATGAATGAGGATTCCTTCTTATAAGAAAAAGGTCACTTTTCTTGAATCCAGACTTTGATTTCTTTACTCTGTTTCCAGTGCAAGTCCCAGCTGTGTGCCAGGGGGTGGCAAGTTAATTAGCAGAGAATGCCATTAGTGCCCACGTAAGCTGATGGTTGACTGCTTGTAAGGTTAAGACCTTTCTTCTAATTTCTCTTGTGGGATTTATTATTTGCTCCTTGAATTATTTGACTTGGTTTGTAGAGCTGCCTACCATAACTGAAGTTTCCAGCTCATGTAGTGCTTTCTGGAAAATCAAAATTTCCCGTTCTCTTTGTCTTTGTCTGCGTTCTGTCCTTGCTGGCGGCTGCTCTGGCCCTCATGAAGTTGTGAAACGTGACATCGGAGAAGCTGAGGGTTGGAAATTAACACACAAGATTTATGTGAGATTTCTTGGACATAAGGTGGAAGCCTCGTTCCAAACCATCCACCTGACTTGCAGCAACCCTAGTTGATCTGATTGCTGGTGTATTGACTCCAGCATGGAAATCACGTGGCTGAAAAGTGAAGAGCAAACTTTTGGAAAGATCTTTGTGTTCTGCTAAGCAAAAGCAATATGGTTGTAGTGTGTGAAGCAGGCCTAAGGCATGGTATTTTGCAGCAGGTTAAATGGGGTGTGTTTTATATTGTATGAAGTGGATGTGCCGCTGTTAATACTTGGTCGTCTTTTGTCTCAGTACGGAGAGAAGTTGCACACTGTCCAGGTGGTTTCAGTGTTGCTCTTACTCTTCTTGCCTCTTTTGCACTCTTGTTTCTCTGATGTCTGTGTATCAGTTATCTGTTACGGGATTGTATGTGACTTTACTAGACTTGGCAAATTACTTAAATACCATTTGTTTAGGGCATTTGGAGTGGACTGTATTCTTCTAATAAGTTCTCTTTGTTCTTTCAGATTTTGGGTTCAGTAACATCTTCACACCTGGTCAGCTGCTTAAAACCTGGTGTGGGAGTCCTCCCTATGCTGCTCCAGAGCTCTTTGAGGGAAAGGAATACGATGGGCCAAAGGTTGACATCTGGGTATGCGATGAACCTTTTTCTCTCTTACTTTGATCTCATTTTTGCTCTGTTTGTTTGGCTTCGCTTCCCGAATACTTAGTACGTGTCTCAGAGAAAAGTCCATGATACGGCAAAAAATGTTTTTCGAAGAAATGCTTTTAGAATTTTATTCTGGTTACTATGTCACATGTTTTCTTTATTGGGAGGCACGATGCCAAAATGCATTTTAATTTAGTTTCCCAAAAATATGGTTCACTTCGTTGCTGTTGAATGGCAGAGTACTTGCTGTGGTAGGGCTTGATCTGGCAGAGCTGAAAGAGGCAACTTCAAGTTTTGCTCTAGGAGGTTTTTGCAGGGAGCACATTAGTGCAGAGACTTGGGACGGTCTCCTCCGTGGCACTAGCTGTGCAACGCAAAGCCTGCTTTGCCCTGCAGCCCTGCCTTTCAACACCGGCTCAGTTGCCTGCTGTCCTGCCTCTTCTCCTCACGGGGCTCCCCGAGCTCTGCCAGCCAAGCCGGAGGAGCGGGAGGGAAGGGTGGCATAGCCAGGTTTGAAATGGCCACGCCGTCACAGCAGCATTCGCTTGGCTGAAGCTGTGTTTGGTCTGGGCATGCAGGTTGCCCAGAGCCTCCTGCCGCGGTGGTGCGGGGCTGCCCCGGGCGTGCTGGGGCCGTAGGCTTCTTTTAACCGTTGAGGCTTCTGAGGCTCCAAAGAAAGTCTAAATTAGGCTTGACGTTTGAAGGAGGAATTAGGCTGGCCTGGGACTGAGATGTCAACAAGGTCCTTTCCATTGGGATTTGCTTTTTCTTTATTTTATTCTATTTAAATGACATTTACCGCAATTAACTGCAGTCTCCCGATCTCTCCCTCTAACGTTGCTGATGTGACCTTTGTTTCGGATGCAGAGTCTTGGTGTGGTGCTGTACGTGCTGGTCTGCGGTGCTCTGCCCTTCGACGGGAGCACGCTGCAGAACCTGCGGGCAAGGGTGCTCAGTGGGAAATTTCGCATTCCATTTTTCATGTCCACAGGTAAGGGGTGCGCGCACCGCGGCGCGCCTGCAGCGCTGGGCAGGCGCTGGTCGCGTCTCTGCTTACAGATTCTTTGGAGCGCTTAAATTATAGTATACTAGTTGATTTATATGCCGGTGAAGTGGTATGCCAGGAAGCTTATCCGCTGGATGGTGGTTTGTAACGTAAGCTAAAATGAGTTCTGCATCTAGAATTTAGAAACCGAAATACTCTTACTGAAAATCCCAGCTTTCATGTATATAACTATGCAAACTATAGCAAAATGTTAGCAAAGATATACTCCTCCTAAATTTTAGGAAATGTGAAAGCTAAAAATGGAATAGCGATTTAGGAATATAGAAGCTTTCACTATACCTGTTTTAGACGAGAAGCTTTTTACAGCATTACGGCACATGAATTTCCAGCAATAACCCTATCAGAGCTGAATGTCTATGTCCTGTTTCTGCAAAAATGCTTCTGAATGCTTGAGTGATAAGTCTTGTTTCTGAAAAGTGTGATTAATTCTCAGATAAAACCAACTTCACTTAAGAACGAGTCATATGTAGGTTCTTGGTTGCCTGCTCTCAGATTAAGGAATAATTTTGCATGGGCTGCGTGGAGTTTCCCAGCTGAAAGCTTCCTTGCCTGCCTTATTACTTATGCAAAAGGTTCTCTTCATGCAGAAAATGCATGATAAAACCTGTGGTGCTTTTAAAGCAAGCTTAGATCCCACCCCAAATGGGGGAGAGCCTCAGCAGACCCCCATGCTGGCAGCGCACACGTAATACAATGGAGAAATCATTCACAGCGAGCTGTTGCTGAGTGGGGAATGTTCAGAGGATACTTTGCCCTTCAGCCCCCAAAAGCCAGCTGTGTTCCCTGGCCAGTGCCGGCAAGGTGGGGAGGGACAGGGTGACAGCATGCCACCTAGGGGCTCCGGCAAACAGCACAGGGGCCAGGTGGCCTGGGTGGCTTCCTTCCTAGCGTGGGGAAATCAAATGTCTGCAGCAACATGGCGCGTCGGGGACTGAACGGTGTGAAGCGCAGAAGGAGAAGCGGTATTTTTGCTATGTATGACTTCCTAGAGAAGTGCGTCGCTTTGAAAGAAAAAAGCGCTTTCGCCCTTGCAGCACGAAAGGCTGCCTCCTGCAGAAGTCGTGTCCCTCCCCGCGGGATACCCAGCCTCTCTCTTCCCTTGCAGAATGTGAACATCTGATCCGCCACATGCTGGTCTTAGACCCAAGCAAGCGGCTCTCCATGGAGCAGATCTGCAAACACAAGTGGATGAAGCTTGGGGAGGCTGATGCAGAGTTTGACAGGGTGAGAAGCAGAAGCGAGCTGGTGTGCGAGCGGGATCTGCATGGTGCCTGCGGGGCTGCAAACAGGCTCCGGGCATGCAGTGCTGCAATGTGCGCTTCAGCTGTTTGAGAACTCACATTCCGAGCACTGGTGTGCTGCCTTTCCGCTTTCTGTGTCTCCTGGTCTTGCTTTCCACGTCGCTCCTCATCTACGTATATCTTTGTATCTTTCCCCTTGGCATTGAGAGCCTAAGGCCCTAGATTTTGAATTGGTGTGCCATCAGCCTTCAAAGCTCATGCCAGCTTGCAGCCAGAGCCTGGTGCATTGGTTCTTCAGAGCGTTATGACTCATCGGTGTGCCTTTGGGAATGTCGGCACTGAAATCTGTGTCTCTGCTCTTACAGCTGATAGCAGAGTGTCAGCACCTGAAGACTGAGAGGCAGATGGAGCCGCTGAATGAGGATGTGTTGCTGGCAATGGCGGACATGGGGCTGGACAAGGAGCGCACAATTCAGGTAAGCCACCACAGCTGACAGTCATGTCCTGCCTGTTCCCGTTGGAGAACAAATGGCCTTGTTTGTTTATCACCTTTAGTAACCCAGCAACCTCAGCACAGTACAGAGCATATTTTATTGCTTGACAAAAAGAACTGATCACTTTGTCTTTCTCCTCTTTTAGTCATTAAGAGCCGATGCTTATGATCACTACAGTGCAATCTACAGCCTGCTCTGCGACCGTCCCTGTTCCCATTGGAGAACAAATGGCCTTGTTTGTTGTTTATCACCTCTAGTAACCCAGCAACCTCAGCACAGTACAGAGCATATTTTATTGCTTGACAAAAAGAACTGATCACTTTGTCTTTCTCCTCTTTTAGTCATTAAGAGCCGATGCTTATGATCACTACAGTGCAATCTACAGCCTGCTCTGCGACCGTCTGAAGAGACACAAGAATCTGCGCATTGCAGCATCTCCAAGTATGCCACGGACCATGACCTTCCCCACCTCTGCTAACATCCAGGTAGATCCTGCTTGCATAATGTTCTTCCAGCCCTGGAAGGCCAGCCAGTCCCTTACCTGCTAAATTCAGACTTGCTTGTGAGTGTCCTCATCCTGGCAGGACTGTCAAAACGTTCCTTGTCTGAGAACTTCATGTGTATTTAGGGTGCCATAATCCTGAGATTAGGAACAGTTTGTTCATTGGCTGTGGGTTTAGCGAATACCCTTCAGACAGTGTCTTGTGTTAGCTTAGTGACAGAGGAGAGGAGGCAATGTGAGGGTTACTGGTGGGGAGCTAGAGTTTGCAGACCAGGACTGCTGTGCAGTGCTTCTTCCTCGCTTTGTGCTGCTGTCCAAGAAATTAATAGTTCCTTTAAGAGAGGCCAGGTCATAAGGGAAGCAGAAGAGATGCTGACCCTGCCTGAGCAGAAGTGAGGGGGGTAGATGAGGCAACCTCTTGAGAATTAAGAATAAACAGATCCTCACTGGCTCCAGGGTAATCTCCCTATTCCCAGGTGGTTAGGGCTGTGCACTGGTGTTAATCCGGCAGTGTTTGCAAAGGGCTTGTAAGAGATGCTAGCTTCATGTCTTCTGATCTTGACCTCTCTGCGTAGCAGACAGAACAGACAGGCAATACCATGAGCATCAACGTGCCACAAGTCCAGCTCATCAACCCTGAAAACCAGATTGTAGAGGTGAGGTACTCCCCTTGATGACCCCTGCAAGTTCTTTTCCTGGGCTTGCATTGAAGCCTTTTGCTTGATCCTCACGTCGTATTTCAACATCTCCAATGTTTTGCCTGCCCAGACTGACGGAACAATGAACTTGGACAGTGATGAAGGGGAAGAGCCATCACCTGAAGCTCTGGTCCGTTACCTTTCGATGAGAAGGCACACAGTTGGAGTAGCTGACCCACGGTTAGTATTGGACTCTCAGCTCCCTGATGGAGGATTAAGGGAACTTGAAGATTTACTCCTAGCACATGACTTTGGTCCTTCCGAGATATCACAGATTTATTCATGTGCTACATTGGCAGATGAGAGGCTAATGCCTTAAGGGGACTTCTGGGCTCTGTGGTATATAAGAGTTGATACCTTTTGGACTAGCAGTGGTCTCCAGTTTCTGGGCTGGGAAATACACTTCACAGCATGCCCCTCAGACCCAGGTCTCTGCTTCATTCTAGCCAGACCAGGTGGTGATAAGTGCATGTATCTGTATCATAGCTGGTATCAAACCTTTGGTTTCCCGCTCCTGCTGTGAGTGGCTTGGAGCTATTTCTGCAAACTTGATTTTTGCTAGATAGAGAAAGAAATTCAAGGTACCTCTTTAGCAAAAGCGTTCTTTTAAATGTCCTAGTCCCCTTGCACAACTTGGTTAATATTTCAGCTGAGGACGAGGATGGGATTCTTTCCTTCCCTTCTTCCTGATTAGCTCTGTGTAAGCTATAGCAGTGTTGGCTGGTGCGCAAGCCAAATTCTCACCTAAGCTGCATTGCTGTCATGTCCTAGCTGAAGTTTTTTGTGATAAATGCGATCGAGATTAATGCAAAGAGCTAGTTCTGGCAAATCTCAACTTGGAGGGGAAAAAAAAAAAGGACAAATGAAAACCGAAGAGTTGCTTGGCTATTCTCTGTGACCATTTTCCAGAGCAATAAGAAGCCTTTTGTGGAGGGAAGCTGAGTGCACTGGGCCTGCGGGTGGTTCTCTTCGCGTCATTGCTAATTCACCTGTCTATAAATGTGATTGCACAGGACGGAAGTCATGGAAGATCTGCAGAAGCTCCTGCCTGGCTTCCCCCGTGTCACTCCTCAGGCTCCATTCCTGCAGGTGACCCCAAATGTGAACTTCATGCACAATGTGCTGCCTAGGCAGAACCTGCAGCCCACGGGTCAGCTGGAGTACAAGGTACTGACCGATGCATGTGCTCCCTGCTGCCGTCTGTGCCCCACTGGCACGTGGGTGTGTGTTTGTGCTCGCGCTTGCTCTCTCTATTTGCCAGTTCCTTGGACTCCATAAGCTTCAGGAGGTACCCTCTTGCTGTCTCTTTAGGTATGATTCTAGTTGGTTCCTTAAAAAGCTGAAGAATGAAAGAACACTGCAATATGAAATTAATTACGGGGCTGGGGAGAAATAGGACTGCGCTGCTTGGCTTCGGAGCTGCAGGTTGCAGCCTGCCTGGCAACTAAAGCAGAGTGCAGGGAAATGGGGAGTTAAACACCACTTTTCCACTGACACTGCCTCTCTCTGCCCCACTTCAACTCTAAGGTGTGGGTGATTAGTCCCTTGTCTCTCCTGAAGCCCAGAAGGCTTGTCTTCTCTCGTGCCAATGTCTGGGTTTGTGACCTTAGTGCTCAGATACTGGAAGGATCTGAACGGGGTTGATAACTGCGCTGTCTGTGCTTCCCAGGAGCAGTCCCTGCTGCAGCCCCCTACCCTGCAGCTGCTGAATGGCATGGGCCCTCTGGGGCGGAGGGCATCAGATGGCGGAGCTAACATCCAGTTACACGCACAGCAACTGCTGAAACGTCCTCGAGGTCCGTCTCCGCTCGTCACTATGACGCCAGTAAGTAGCAAAAGGAAAGAAGAGAACTGGTGGTGTGCTTATAAATATCTTCTCCCGCAGGCAGAGGTGACCGCCTCCAGGTCATAGCAGACAGAGTAGCACTCTGGAAGCATTGCAGGGAGTGTGCCCCCTTGCTTCCAAAGGTTCATCCCCTCCGGAGCAGCAGAGTGCTCTGTCCCATTGTGGGAGAGTTGCTGTGCTTTCCTGTAGCTAGCAGCTGAGATGGTATTCCTCTTTGGAATTGACAAAGTGTTTGTGAATTTTTTTTATGGTTGCTTTTCTTCTCCTTTGCTGATCTAATAGAGAAAACTAAAATCTCCATCGTGGGCGTTAATGTACGTTTTCCTTGAGGCATTTGTATCACGGAATTTTCCTGGTAGCACCAAAAGAAGCAGCAACCTTGTACAGGCAGTTCTGCTTGGGGAAGGAATGTCAGAAGGGGTCCTTGGTGCTGCAGAGGAGCTGGCATGTATTCTTGTGAAAGCCTGTTTGGGAAGGTCAGGTGTCCGCTGTGCGGATCGGACCACGCTGGCTGCCTTCTGGAACCCATGGCTTCTCTTCTCTCTGCAGGCTGTCCCAGCTGTCACCCCTGTGGATGAGGAGAGCTCTGATGGGGAGCCAGATCAGGAAGCTGTGCAGAGGTAACCCCCAGTCTGTTAACATTTGCCCTTATTACCCTCAAAGAGGCTCACCCTGTGGTGTTCCACAGCTGAATTAAAACACGAGCAACCTCATCACAGGCAACAGTGTTGATTACAGCAAAGGCTCAACATTTCTCTTGTCCTTGTGGGTGTTGATTACTGTAGGCAATTACTCCTCTGACACGACTAGGTGCTTACAAAGCTGGATTCCCCCTGAAATGGTTAGCTGTTTGAGCATAGGTTCTCCAGAAACTCTGAAACCGCTAAATTCCTTTGCTTAGTGTGCACCAGCATGCAATCCACACTAACCTGCAAAATGAGTGCTAAGTGATTCACCCCTCCCTGCTGAGTGACGGAGGTAGGAAGATCTCATCTGTGGCCTTGGGTGTCAATGCAGCTTTTGTATCAAGACATGCAGTAAACATCCAACTCTGATGCCTTAAAGTGAGCTTGCTGGAAATACGGGTACCTCTAGCTTCTAATTTTAGCAGTAGGCCTTAAAATAGTCTGCTCCAGTAAGGAAATGATTATTAGATATCAGGCTGGAAACTTCTGTTCTCTTTGTCTGCTCCAAACACGTACTGGGAAGCAGGTAGAATATGCTTGTACTTTCTCAATCCGTGAAAACACTAACCATGTCCTTGCTAACATTTTCTTAGTAGCTTTTGCGTAGTTTCTTCTCTGCTAACCAGCTGGTGCACTACATGTGGTGGGTGTGGTTACGGAGTGCTCCTACTTCTTACCTCAAATTTGAAAAGTTTTCTGGATTCCCCCCCCCAGTTTGTACAGGCCGGCACCTCGAGGAAGGTAGCATTTCCTCAGGGGCTGCACCTGGGAGAAGGATTCAAATTGGGGGTTGGTTGCAGGCAGAGAAACACTGGGGTGGGTGGAGGTCGTACTCCAGAGCCTTTGCCAGCTCTTCTCCTTTCAGTGCTCCAGAGCGAAGGGGGGATTTGAACGGTGGGTGTGTGCAGTGACAGATTGTGCAGAGTGTGCGCTGAGACTCCTTTTGCCTACCTGAGCTTAGAAAGTCAAGGCTGGTAGATGTGAAAGAACTCGCTTCCAGCCCTCCTTAGCTGACACAGCCCTTCAGCAGAGCACATCTTGTGTTTTCTGTGTAGCCTTACACTCTAGTTCTTCACCACCCTCATCTTTGCTCACTCTCACAGTATTTTCCAGCTTCACGAGCTGCTTTTCATCCACTGAGCCTCGGTACTGGGAAGGTACGTGCTCATGACCTGCCCCAGCTGCAGGGGAGCACGATGAAAGAAAGGAGGCTAAGTCGTAGTAGTGAGGAGGTGAAGGGTGTGCACCTCATCTCCGGGCACTGTAGGCTGCGTTCAGCCCCCGTTAAGCTGCTGTACCCTAACTGTGTGCTGTCCTCCCTAGCAGGGCTCAGGAGCACAGAGTCTATACGCAGCTGTGCTGCCTAGATAGCTATTAAAAGCTGTAATTTAGGGCCCATGAAGTCCACTGACAACACCTCAGGTGGTAGACAGTCTTTCTGACTGTGCAAATCGGATAAATCTGATTCTTGGCAAAGGGATGCCTGGACATCTTACCTGGGCAGACTTTCACCTCTCCTATTCTAAAACCTAAGGTTTCAGTTGAGTCTTTAAGTTGAAGTGTTAGCTCAGCTGGAAACACGTTGAAACCCACATGCAGTATTTTGTAGGTTGCAAGCCACTGAAATGTTCAGATCCCACTGAAAGGCAAGTCTCCTTGGACTCATAGGTCCCGTTGCTCTTGACAGTGCTGCCCTCAGTCCTTTCATACCACACGTTCTTCTTCCACCAGATGACCCAGAAAAAGCCCCATCCAGGTTGTGTGTTGACTTGCTCTCCACCCCCTTATGTTGCAACATGTCAGTAGTCATCAGAGGAGAAGGGTAAATAGCATTAACATCAGGGACAGATGCAAATATTTAGCTTCTCAGAACACAGCTTTGAACACTCTGTATGCAGCCACCAGTGAGCAGTTTTTGCCCTTCTTAATCTGACCTTGAAAACAGAGCATAGTCTTTTCTCTGTTCCAGGGAACAGTCCCATCTCCTTTGAGCTTTGGGAAACTTTCTTCCACCCGAAACACTGTTATAGCTCATGATTGGATTGTTCCCTGGAGGTCTGAAATAAAATGATCTTAGCAAGCCACAACTGTAAAGCTCTTTGGGAAACTTTCTCCGTCTGCATCAAATGATTCTTAAACAGCTAATGGCACAGACTTTGGCAAGTTACCACAACGCTAAGCACTCTTCATTCTGTTAACTTGCTGTCTTCTGCTTAAGTGGCTTCAGTAGCTAGCAAAGAGAAGCTGGGTTTGGAGAAGGCAACAACTTTATTGCTTGCTGCTCTTCTGTGCTTCATCGGTTGAAGTTGCAGGGAGCCTTAGCAGGGGAAAAGAGTGAATTCTCCATTAGTATCCCTGGTGTCGCTGCCCAAGTGATCTTTGTCACAGTTACCACAGCTGCCTTGTTGCTGCTGGTTCACAAGAGTAGAAATAGTTGAGTTCGTAAGTGGGCATTCATCTCACCTGGCCTTGAGTGGGTAAAGTGCTAGCCCCCCTGCTCGTCACAAGCCGGGGCATCCTGGGTAGGTGCTTTGTTCGTTATCTCTTCTGGCCCTGTGCCCCCAGCTGCCCTGATCATCGCTGCAGCCCGTAATTAGCAATTCAGGGCAGCAGCTGTCGGAGCTGTGTGGCCCTTCGTTACATCCTTGCCAAAGCAGAGGATCCTCGTTTTGCCCTGCGTGCTCCCTCAGTCTTTAGAGGGTTTGCAGAAGAACTGAAGTCTCTTAGTTCCAGTGCAGAGGGTGCTTTAGTTTAAGCTGCTGCCCCCGTGCTCTGGTGTAAGAGGCGAGCTCAGCCTTCGCGCTGGGGGCTGCGGCTCCAGAGGAAGGGACCTCCCGCTGCTCGGTTTCCCTCGCTGGCTTTGCCCTGCGCATCGCTGGGCGATTTCCGACTCCCCGGAGAGTGGAGCAGGGACTAGATGGCGCACTCGGACCGGGCTGGGCACCAGCCCTACCTCTGCCGAGCGCCCTTCCTCCTGCTCCTCAGGCAGCCGCAGGCTCTACCCACCCGTAATCTCTGGTGGGGTAGCCCTCGCGCACCCTTCCCCTGCTGTGACAAGCTGGCTGCTGCTCGGGTTAGGCCCGGGGTAGGCAAAGGCCATCCTGCAAGGGTGCAGGCGAGCGGCAGCTCCGCTCTGCGCCCGTTCTCTGGCCAGCTCTTGCTAGGATTATCTGTGACTCGTCTCTTGGCTCCGTGCATGCAGCAGACTTCCCCATGGCTCAGTGGGGCCTTGTGAGAGGGAGGCAGACCTGCTGTAGTGGAGTGAATCCCCGTTGAGGGCAGGTAGTCACCTGGGTATTCCCAAAGGGATATACTGGCATTCCCCTTGAGATGAAACGTGGCTTTCCTGCTGGGAAGAGCAAATGGCTACTCTTTCCTTCGGAGGCTGGCAGTAGCACACAAGCAGCTGAAACAACACTTGTCCCCTAAGCACTGAAGACCCAGTGATGTGATGGGCATGGGCAGCGTGTCCGTGGCGTGCTTCTCCCCGGTTGGTTCTGAGCACTGCAGCAAGCATTCTTCCTTCCCGTTTACTCTGGATTATCTAACGCTCCCTGTTTTTGGAGTACTCCCATCAGTCTCTTAAAAATGTGCTCCTGCTTGTTGCAGATACTTGGCAAATAGGTCAAAAAGGCACACTCTGGCAATGACCAACCCTACAGCTGAAATCCCTCCAGACTTGCAGAGGCAGCTAGGACAGCAGTCCTTCCGACCCCGGGCTTGGGCTCCACACCTGGTACCCGATCAGCACCGGTGAGTAATGGCACCGGCCGTTCGGGCAGCTTTGCGCCAGGAAACCTGCTCAGATGTTGTCCGGAGTGGAGCACTGAGGACATCCCGCTTGGCAGGGAGGGGTGAGGAGGAGGAACAAGTACAAAGAGCAGACCCACAGAGCAGAGGGTGTTCGACCGCGCTGGGGACGCTGGAGTTCTGCGCGGGCTCCGTGCCTGCAGATACAAGCAACGCAGGGGCAGGAATCGGCTGGCTCTTCCCCTCCAGTCCCGTTTTTGTGGCTGGAGATGATTTGCCAGAATGGCTGCCGTCACATAAGGGTTGGGAATAAGCTATTCATTTTAGAAGAAAGCTTTTCTCTATTGTAATGGTAGGTGTCAAGCTAGCGGTAGATGGCAGATTTTCTACAGAACTTTTTTGGAGGCAGATGCAGGCAAAAGACTGCACCGAGAGTCATCTACGCCAGAGCTTAAGAACCTCACTGTTCTGCACCAGAGTTGTGTGTTTTGACTGCAAAGTCTCTTTGCAAAGCTCCTCAAGAGTCGTTTTATTTCTGATCTGAACCCCTGATGGGAGTGATGTGGGGAAAGGAAGCTGGGGTGGGAAGAAAAAATCACAATGTCTGGGAAAGAGGGGAACTCTGCAGATTGGATCTAAACACACTCAAAATGTGTGGGTGGGGCACTCCTGATGGAGAGAGGGGCTAATTTGACACACAGAGTCCTTGCCACAGCAGCAAACCGGAGATGCTAATGCCACAGAGGGAGCTTAAGAACCGGTGCTCTGAACCTCTCAGTGCTGAGAGTGCAAACCAGCTGCAAACTGCAGAGTTTGCTGCCTGTTGGTCTCGACTGTTGAGAAAGCAGTCGCCTACCAGGCTAGATTGGTGCTCGTGTTCCATCTTTCAGCCAGCTCACCCTGGCAAGCTTGACAAAGCGCTTTCTATTGTAGCCAGATACCTGCTGAGCTGAGCACTGATGTAATCAGCAGAGACAGGTGAACTCTGAGCAGACTGAGACAGTGCTAGTGCCACGCTGGAACTCCGGAAAACCAAGATAAGCACCTCTATACCCTGAAGTTACTCCCTCACAGAGGTGCTTGGGGGATGGGAAGAGCAGGAGGGGAACGATTTCTAGGGTCACAGCTTGATAGGAAGAGGAGTGCAGCTTGCAAAACAACCAGAATGTGCTGTGTCCTGCTTTAAGGATTGCTTCAAATCGTAAAGGTAAGCTGGATCCCTCACGCACTGCAGGAATTGATTTTTTACAGGACTGTTAAAACACACTTACCCTGTAAATACGTTGGTGTCACCTCTGGCTCTTGGCTGTGGAGTCCTGAGGCTGTTGCATCATGAACAGGGTGGTATCTGCTCATTCCACCCTCGGTGTCGTAACGCGCTGTGAGCCTGCCTCGTGTTTTACCTGCGAAATCATGGAAACTTCATCTGACCATGGCCTAAACAGATTGCCCCATGTTGTGTCCCAGACACATATGGCACAGAAACCACTAGCAGTCTTGTGTTATTACATAAATAGACCTCGGTTATTGAATAGCAGATGGGTTTTATTTTAGCACTTAACATATTTTAAGCCATCTTCTTATGTAGCACCCGGTTTTGGTCACGATAACTTAGTATCTGAAAGCAGAATTGAAGTACAACAATTGTACGAGGCAGTGCAATTGTTCTGCCTTGGCTACGTGGGTTTGGGAGCCCCAGCGTAGTTTTATCTGTAGCTTCTGCTTTCCATCAGTACAACAGGAGATCAAATGAATCGGGATAATGGATGGGATGGCATCAAAAGGCAGGGGCACAGCTCTGTCCTTGGAAGAAAGTTGTGTGTCATCTATAGAAACTGAAGTACATCCTGCTAAGGCAGACCAAGTGACAGGAGCTGAACCCAGCATGCTGGAAGTGGTCCAGCGTCAGTCACCTTCTGATAAGGGGGAGCCTCTCCAGGAGAAATAGTGTCACTTCTTGGAAAAGGCCTCAGTAAAGAGCCATATTCAGACTAGCCACGGCAGTAACGCGCCTGCAGGAATGCAGTTCAGGACCACACCAGTGTGCAGCCAGATGGGCTCCTGTTGGGTTTAGTGCCAGGATGTCAGAGGTGCTGTAAAGACCACATCTCCATGACCTTCTCACAGACAAGGGCCGCAGCTGGAGCCTGTACCATTAAGTATTGTTTGCTGGGTTTTATAGATTGCATTTGCACAGAAACCATCAGGGCAGGCAGAGAAACCTGATTCTGTTTGTTGTAAGGCACATTGTGGCGTGTGTATGGACAGTTAGCTTTGCTAATGGTAACACAGGTTGCACCTAATGGCAGGACAGGAGCTTAGCGCTTGACTTTGATAATGGGGAGCCCCAACTTTGGAAGAAGAGAGCTCCTGAAAAAAAATCTGGCTCCCTCTGATGGTGAAGAAGAAACCTTATTGTGAAGAGAAAGTGCTTGTAGTTCCCAGGGCACAGTTGTCTCAACGCTGGCTATGTTTGCTTTTCAAACATACCCATTCTGATTGCCCAGTGCCAAGCATCCAGGCAACTGGGAGACTGGATGTGAAGTGACAGCTTGGTTAATGCATTAGAAAGATTTCCCCTACTGTGCAGGTTATGTTCCTGCCCTCTGTTTTTAATTCAGTGCACCTCTAAGCATGGATGCCGGCCCCCCTTCCTCCTCAGAGGCTGCAGAACACATCGGGCTCCTTTCTCCATGTGCCCCTCCTGTTTTCCGCAGGCATCAGATGTAGTCAGGGGCCCTGGGGAGCTGGAAGGCTCAAGAAGTGGCTACTGAAGAGGTGGATTTACATTTTTAGGATGCTGAATGGTTTCTGTAAACCTTTTCCATCTGAGGGATAGATGCATCTGATTGGATGGACAATGAGTTGCTGCCCATCTGGAGTCTGGTTTGTGGCGGAGTCATCTCCAACCTTAAAACACATTTATCTGCCCAGGAACCGAGGATACTTGGTAATCCTGTTCACGGTGATGATGGCACTTTATTTTTTGATCTAAACCGTGATTTATTCCGGGTGAGTGGGCAGGTAGAACTTGGCATGGGTGGTGTAAATTAAATGTCTCTGTACCGGAGTTTGTTTTTTAGCTGGTATCACTAACCCACTTCCCCATGTGTTCAGTTCTATTTACAAGGACTCAAATACTCTGCACCTCCCCACCGAACGCTTCTCCCCGGTTCGGCGCTTCTCTGATGGTGCTGCCAGCATCCAGGCTTTCAAAGCCCACCTGGAGAAGATGGGCAATAACAGTAGCATCAAACAGCTTCAGCAGGTAAAAGAGCGGGGTGGGGAGCCTCGAAAGAGCCTCTGCAAGGGCTTTTTATTGTCTCAGCCTTGCTGCTTCAGGAAGCAAAAGGTGAAATCTTTACCGCTAATGGCTGTGGACACGCAGTGGCTTTCCAGCCAAGGAGCTGTTCCCCTCTGTATATCCACAGCAACCCTGCTGAGTGTCCTCTAAATGTACGTGCTGTTCACCTGCAAGCTGGGAACATTGGGGGCTTCCACCCTCCTCTTTCTGGGGAGCAAACCACGTGCTGTGCCCACCTGTGGGCTGTTCTGCCTGCCCTCGCGGGTCCCACCAGCACTGTCAGACTGCGGCTGCCGCTCTCCCACGTTTCCTGTGGCAGCAAAGTTTTGGGGCTGATCCAGAGCGTCCCGGGAAAAGGACAGTTCCTGCCGCCAGAGTTTGGAGTGTATTGTACGCTATTCCCTACGCAGCCAGCGCACGTCTTATCAATGGCTTGAGTGGGATTTGGCCCCAGGACAGGACTTTCACCTTGCAACTCGGTAGAAATACGAGATGCTCTTTTCACCTTGAAGTTATCATTACTAGAGCTTTGTGCTTGCATTTTTAAGGGAACGCAATGGTACTAGCTTGGTGTCATGTGCATCCTTTTCTGTTGTCTAAGGCTTGAGCTAGCCATGTTATTACACGCCTGATTCTATCAAATTAAATGGATTAGGCTTTCTTTACTGGCTTTTTCAGACAGGTAGGCTGCAGGTGTGCAGAAAAAGGTCGCTTAGAGGGCGTGTTGGATTCGTTACAGGAGTGCGAGCAGCTTCAGAAGATGTATGGTGGGCACATGGACGAGAGGACGCTGGAGAAGACACAGCAGCAGCACATGTTGTACCAGCAGGAGCAGCACCATCAGATTCTTCATCAGCAGATTCAGGTACTGGAGCCTGAGCCAGACCTTCTGAAGTCTTAGCTGTGTTTTCCTGCATTGCTGCAGAAACAACTACTCGGTTCCCGGTGGGATTGAGGAGGGTAGATTGCTCGGCTTGCTGTAATGAGAAGCAAGCCTGAAAGACTTCAGCAGTGATGTTTGCGCAGCTGCTGCGACAGCCAGAGCTGCGTTCAGGGATTGAGTATTTGGTGAATCTGGATATGTTCTATTTCACCAATCAGTGTTTTCTAAATTGACTAGTTGAGACTGCAGTTATTGATTGCAAACACTTCTTGTCTTCTTCTGGTGCCTGGTTCAGGACTGTATCCGGCCACCCCAGCCATCTCCACCCTTGCAAGCTCCATGTGAAAACCAGCCAGCTCTGCTCACTCACCAGCTTCAGAGGTAAAGAAATTGCTTCAGTAAAGCTCTGGGGAATGGGTTTCACTCTTACTCAAGCCCAGGGATGAGGTAATGCCCTTAGAGTCCGGCGTGGAGTTGGAAATGTATAAAGTTAGAATGGCATAGCCAGTTCCCAGGTGAATGTGCCTGGTCCTTTTAGCTGGATTCTGTCTGAAGGACTTCTAGAAGCAGAGAAACATGATTCAAAGGCACAAATCTGCTTTGAACAGATGATGGACAGCTCTGCCTTTTGACCGGCTTGAAAATGCGTTACCTTCAGTAGCTGGTTTCTCTCGTGCTTTCTACTCAGAGCTGCTGCTGGATGTCTCTCGCCTTGTCAGGCTTTTGGTTAGGTAACGGTCCTTGGCTTCAGTACCCAGACTTGTAGATGAGGCAGGCTGAATTATGGAAAGGAGAAAGGAAGGTTTCTCACCGGCCACAGTGAGTCAGGAGGCGAGCCTGCGGTGTCCTTGTCCCTGGGTTTCTGTTGTAGCCACCGGATTGTGCTCAGTACCCGTGTGACCTAGGCAGGTCAGGTGGCTCTCAGAAGAGAAGCCAAGCTGTAAAGAGCTTGGGATCCCAAACGAGGGCTTTATGGTGTTTATTTGAAACAAGAGAAACGCAGCATTTGGCATCAGCTCTCACAGTTGAGAAGGCATCTTAATGAGGAGCAGGCATGATGAAAAGGTGCTTGTTTCCCTGCGTAGGTTACGGATTCAGCCATCCAGCCCGCCCCCGAACCACCCTAATAACCATCTCTTCAGGCAACCAAACAGCAGCCCACCTCCCGTGAGCAGCAGCGTGCTCCAGCCCCACGGTAAGTGCTGGCAGTTTACTGAGCCATCTGCGCTCCTCTGGGCGGGCCACTTGGCAGAACCCCATGGTCCTATCAAACCTCCGGGGAAAACAGTGTGGGGGGGTGCCGGGGGCTTCGGTTCCCCCCTGCGGCCTGGTCCTCGTGCGGTTTGCTGATGATGTAAAAGATTCTCCATCTGGCAGCAAGGGCTGGTGTTATCGAGAGCTTGCGAGGAGCTGCCAGCTGGAATGTGCTGTTGGGTTTCTTGTCATAAGATCCTTACTTATCGCTCCTGGGGGTGGGGAGGAAGGCCTGATATTCTCGGGTTTATGCAAATCACTGTCAGCTCCGCTTTGTTTCTCTTTCTGTGCAAGGGGCTCTAGCTGTGACCTTTGCACGCTGGCACAGCGTGACGGAGCGGTCGGGAGTAGCGCTCCTCACCACCCCAGACACGTACTGGGACTCCCAGTGTGGCCCAGAGGCCCCCCAGACACGTACTGGGCCTCCCAGTGTGGCCCAGAGGAGCAGCAGCTCCCGCGCGGGGCAGATCTCCCTCCCGAGCCTTGCCGCAGGCTGGCGCGGGTGCTGACGGTCTTTGTTCCTCGTAGGTGCCGCCTCCCAGTCCCAGTTCCAAGGGATGCCATCCCACAACACAATCTTCCCGCAGTCCGGTAACTGTTCCCCTCCCCCAACCATGGGGCTGACGTGCCTGGGCCTGCAGCAGCAGTCGCAGCCTCAGCAGGTCACTATCCAAGTGCAGGAGCCCGGCGACATGGTCAGCAACAACCTCCTGCAAGGGGCCTCTGTGGCCGGGCAGGGCATGTCCTCCCACGCGCGGGGCATGCCCATCAGCCCCAGCGCCAACCAGATCCAGATGCAGCACCGCGCTAACCTGATGGCCTCCCTCACCTACGGCCACAGGCAGCTGTCCAAGCAGCTCAGCGCCGACAGCGCCGAGTCGCACAGGTAAGGCCTCTGCACCGCTTCCCCGAGCTTGGGAGCGGGGAGGAAGAAGTGGGGGCAGGCGTCTGAGGCTGAGACGTGGTTTCCTCGCCAGGCCGGGGCTGCGCTGCACTGGTTTCGGGGAGCGAGCTGTCTCCCTGCCCCTGGGCAGCGGTTCCTGAGCCAGGTCAGGGCTCTGGGAGCCCGCAGGGCTGCTCTATCACGTGGCTTAGGGAGCACCTCCTGCCCAGAAGCAGCTCTGTCTGCTTCCTGACCAGAGAATGCAGCCCGGCATGCCTCACCGAGCCGGAGCTGCTGCAGTGCAGTCACTTGTTCTTTTCTGTTCTTTGCAGTCTGAACATGAACAGGTATCCCCCCGCCAACTACGACCAGGTGCACTTACACCCCCACCTGTTCCCAGAGCAGCCTCGCGTTTCCCCCAGCAACTACAGCCCATCGGGAGGAGTTGGGTTTCCTCCAGCTCAGCAAGCTCTGAAAGTCCCGCAGCTTGACCAGTATCCCAGTTTCCCGCAAAACGCACATCAGCAACAGCAGCACTACA
>NW_009219964.1:82628-83286 GCF_000690835.1 Fulmarus glacialis
ACAGCCGACACCAGCAGGTACCGCACATCCTCCAGGGACTGCTTTCCCCCCGGCACTCACTCACGGGGCACACGGACATGCGGCTGCCCCAGGCAGAATTTGCACAGCTCATCAAACGGCGGCAGCAGCAGCAGCAGCAGCAGCAAGAATTTCAAGAGTTGTTCAGGCATATGAGTCAAGGGGATGCTGGGAATATGGGCACCAGCGTGGGACAGAACCTCTCGGAGCGCCAGTCGTTGTCTTTGCCTTATCAGAGTGCTGATACGTACCACCCGCAGAACAGCCCCCAGCATCTCTTAAAAATCAGGGCGCAAGAATGTATCCAGCAGGTACCTGCGTCAGTGCCGCCGCACGGATACGTACACCAGCCAGCCCTGTTCCATTCGGAGAGCATGGAGGAGGACTGCGCGTGCGAGGGTGCCAGGGACAGCTTTCCAGACAGTAAGAGTTCAAACACATTGACCAAAGGTTGCCACGAGACCCCTCTGCTTGTAAACGCAGGAGGGCACGGGGACCCAGAATCTTTGCTAGGAACTGCTAATCACGCGCAGGAGTTGGGGACGCATCAATACAGACATCAGCCCGCTGCTGGATTCAGTAGGAATAAGGTGCCCAGCAGAGGTAAGGCTTCCTGCTGCTCGCGTAGACGAAACGCTCT
>NW_009219964.1:83317-89416 GCF_000690835.1 Fulmarus glacialis
CGTGCTGGCTGCGTGCCGCTTGCCTTCCGGCCGGAGGACACCGTCTCTACCCAGCATGACAGGGGTTTCGTGACATACTTTGCATAGCACGGAGTTACCTAGATTCTTTTTGGCTTTTGTGGCCTTAAGTAAATTGCAGGCGTAGTCTCTCCAATAAACAGTGTTAAATAAGAAGGGAACCCAACAGGCTGATTCTCTTTGGAATTTGACCTACTTCTGCAGGCAGGTAAAGACCAGGTCCCAGAATACTGCCATCTTTTCAGGGATGCTGTGTGCTGTTGGTGTATTTATTCTTGTTGGTGATGTTCCCCATCCTGTGTAAACAACGGGCTGGAAGCAGTTAAGTTACTAGTGTACCCCCAGCTGCAGCGGTGCGTTCCTTCGCTAAAGCTTCCACAAACGCGCACAGTAAGAGTGGTGGTAAACGTCTCACGGCTAAGGCTGCCTTGCAGCAGCTCCTCTGGCGCTTTGGGAAGCAGCAGCAAGACTCTAGCCCTGCTTGAACTAGAAGGGGTTGATTCTGAAGAAAGTGAGTTTAAACTTGCCATTAGCGTCTGAAGACCTTTTCTGCTAGTTGGAAGCAGTTGCGCCTTTGCTCCTTGGTGGCTGCGTTGGCAGCGGTGCACTGTAAGAGAAATTCCTGCCTGAGCTGTAATTACAGGCCTTCTCTGTATGAAAAACACCATCCTAGCCCCTTGCTAAGAGGGCTTAGAAGAAGAGAGGCTTTCCAGGCTGAGCTGGGTGGATCAGTATTCACTGCAGGACTGAGTTGTGCTGGTCTGAAGCCATCAGCTTGCCCTTGGCACAGAGGACCTTATTGCAGAGGAGCGGTGTCCAGGGCACAGGAGGCTCGGCTTTGTTTGGGGACACAGCATGGGTTTGTTGGGAAAGTACTGGGTTGGAACGGGCTGGCTCGGAGGGCAGAGCGGGCATGCCAAGCCCTGGCCCCCCAGAGCGCAGGCAGGGGGTAGGACAAGGCACGGCTTTTCTGAAGTCATCTTAAATTTTGGATTACCGATGTGTTTGCTCCTGGACCTGCGGTGCTTGAAGCACGGAAGGGGAGAATCGCCCCAGGTTAAGCGGAGGTTGGAAGCTCTGGAGGTGCGCTTTGTACTGAATCATGAGTTTGCATCTTAATACCGTAGACCGTTAGATGAACAACGAGATTTAATGAAGTCAGAAGCTAAATTTCTGCCCCCGTACTGATGGTGCTAGAACTGGTTACACAAGGGAAAAGGACTTTAGACTACAAGACTTCGTAAATGAGTAAAAGCAAGTAAATGTTTACAAATAGAATTGTGTAAGCCTTTCTGACAGGGCTGTTTGGAGGGCTCACGTAGTAAACTATGTCCTGAGATGCAACCGCTCGCACTGCTTTCCTCCTGGCTTCAATAACCCACTTGGAATCAGGCCTGCGCTGCTTTGGTTCCAGGCAGAGTCGACATCTAAGCTGCCTAGGTACCCTTACCTACAATTACATCCTACAAATCATGCCACTGGCTCACATGTAGCACAGCTCCAGCGTTCCCAAGCGTGCGGTGCACCGGCACCGAGGGGTGACCGGGGAGACTTGCCCTGGGCAAGCGTGGCTCCTCTCCCCGAGCGCTGGTGCTGCCGGCTGGGCTTTCTCAGCCACGTCCCTGGGTTTTCCCATCATTTTCCCTATACTGTGTTACGAGGCCGCAGCTTCTCTTGAGATGGGGGGTATCTTCGCTTCTGTCCCAGCTCACCAAGTATGTTTTCCCTAGAGCGGGGTGTGACTTTGCAGTGGCTTGGGAGTATTTGTGCCTTCCAAGGGAGCATGTTGACCCTGATCGAAAAGCCCTGGCTTGTCTGTTGAGCATCTGCTGGTGATGGCAGCCGGAGACTGTGAGAGTGTCGACCAAATCTGTGTTTAGGATGTGACTAAACCGCCCTTGAACAGCTCTGCTCCAGTTTTGCTCCAACCTAGCCTTCACAGGGCTGGGAATGCTGCCCATGGGAAACCTGCCTCGCCTCGGCACTGAAGGCGCTGAGCTGGCGGCGGTGGCCCTGCCCGTGGTGCCAGTGTCACATGCCGCGCCGACACAAAGGCTGCCTGGCGCAGGAGCCCCGTCCCCTCTGGCTGTGGGGATGAAAGGCTTTCCTGCTGCTGGGGCAGGGCTGGAGCGAGGAAAGGAGCGTGAATTCAGGCCGTCCTGCCCCTGCGGCCTGGGCTGCATCCCCAGAGGTGCTGTGCTGCAACGGGAAGCGTGGGGTTGTCTTTTGGGCCAGGGCTATTCCAGGCGGGGGGGCCTCGTCCCGCCGTGCCTCGTCACCTGCAGCGCAGGGGCTGGTGCCGGGGGCTCGCTGCTGGGCCTGGCTGTGGGAGCACTTCTGCACCGGGGCTGTTTGCGGAGCTGGAGGAGCAGGCTGCCGGCCCGAACAACTGTTCCCACAGTTGGAGCGGCGTCCCGAGCAGTGTGTGGGTGGCACTGCTCCGCCAACATCTGTTACCTCATGTTTTCCTTCTCGCTTTTCCGGGAAAGCTGACTGTTAACCGCACGTAACCCCACGGTTGTGCAAAGGAAGGGGGAGGCCGGCTGCATCTCTGACTGCCCCGGGACGGGGTTCCTGCAGGAGTGCCGTGTCTCTGAGGGAGGAAGGGCTTTGGGAGCGGTGTGCTAGCCGTGCTCGCATGCCCGGGAGCGGCGTGGAGAGCTCAGGTGGCAGACTGTGCCTGGGATGGGGTCTCGTTCGGATCCGGGTAACTTTACGGACAGGTCTCTTTGGGGAGCATCTTTCCGGCATCTCATGGTTGCAGTCCCAGCCAGGAGGTGTGGTATCCCAGCACGGCAGGAGATTGCTTCCCGCTGGCCAAAGCCCTGTGAAAGCCAATAGCTCTGGCCAGGGGATCTACCTGCAGCTGTGTCATTTCAGGGCAGCTCCCTAGTGCTCGTGGCCACGTCCGCATGTTTGTGCTCCGCAGGACTACTTCCTGAGAGAGAGCTGTTTACATGCATCGGATCCAATGATAGGCTTCTCCATACCTCAGGACTTTATTCAAAACATCATGTACTTGATGACGAGAGGTTTTGCTTGATAGGAATGTAGCCTTTACCCTCGGTCATAAGAGCTTGCAGTGCAGATGGACTTTGCCAGGCAGAACACTCATGTACTCCTGCAGCCAGATTGTAGGAGGACAGGGACAAGTCATCTGATAAAAGCGAACATCCTGGCCAACTCTTCCAGCAAGATTATGTTGCTTACAATTGCCAGGGGGCCCTGCTAGAACATCCCGTGTTGGAGGCTGGGGAGACGCTTCTCCCTTGGCTCTTGTGTAACGATGTGGGCAATGCAGGGAGGAGGGTGAGTTTGGGCTCGAGGGTAAGGCGGCAGTGCCAGGAGGCAGTCAGAAAGGGTCTGGTTCCTGTGCTGTGGTGCTCCTGCCCCTGTCCCTCCAATTTTAGGCTGCTTTTGTAGACCTGATTGGAGACAGCTAGCACTGAGATCTTTTGGGATTTTTGGGATCTCAGTGCTGGAGGGAGAAGCCTGCTCGAGTGCCATCTGCGGGGGCCCTGGTGCTGCATCACTTCAACAAGAGCAGCCGGGGGTCCCTTCCCACCCGGCCAGCGGCACGCTGGTCCGCCAGTGATGAGCGTGTGTTCATGCAGTCACATCTCAGACCCATAGTTTTGCGGTGGCGCGCGTCACTGGGAGCTGCAGGTTCCTTGTACTAACCTGTCGTTTTTCTGTCTTGTCTGGTTTTCAAGAGTCCATCGTAGGGAACTGTATGGACAGGAGTTCCCCCGGCCAAGCGATGCAGGTGCCTGACCACAACGGACTGGGCTACCCTGTGCGACCCGCCTCCAGTGAGCACCCGCGGCCCAGGACCCTGCAGAGACATCACACCATTCAGAACAGTGATGATGCCTACGTAGGTTTGAAGAAGCCTGTGCCCGGCAGGGCTTAAGGCCGTGCAGGGCGTCCTTGATGGGTGTGGGTTATGTACGAGGTGTCATATAGGAAAGGCAGCACCCTGCTCTGCGGGGCTGCTGGGAATGAAAAGCCGTGGGGACGCTTCGGTTAGTACGTCCTGTTTGCTTAATACTGAAAACATTTTAGCAGAGACCAATGTGGAAGTGCTCCTCCTTCATGGTTTGCCCCAGGGCTGGCTGCTGTAGCCGTGGCATCTCTTCCTTTTCCCCCAAGGTCCCTCTGATGAAACAGTCTGGGCTGCCCCAGGCCTGGCTCTGGCCAGAGAGGGCTTTGCAGGCACACCAAGCCCAGCTTTCGGTTCTGCAGTGCTGCTAAAGGAGCGGGCCATGGCAGCCCAGACCTTGACCGGGAGCAGAGAGCGGCTGCTCCGCTTCCCCTGTGTTTTGGGCTGCTGGGAACTGTCCTGCCCACATCTTGATGGGTTCTTTGCTACAGTTCCCTGCTGCTATAAATGAGAAGGGCTCTTCCCTAGTTAGTTCAGTGTAGGTGTGGAAGCGACTTGGACTGTCCAGTCCGTTCTTGCATTGAAGAACACAAGACTCGGCTGCACCTAAGCTCTACCTGATGTACAGTTTTCCCTTGTACTTAGAAACCCTCGCTGAAGGCTTGCAGAAGCTCCCCGGGCAGCCTGTCAGAGAGCTGGGGGAGCAGCAGGGTGCCTCGTCCCGAGCCCCCTTTGACTTGTGTCCTGCTGTCTCCACAGGTGCAGTTAGATAACTTGCCTGGAATGAGTTTAATGGCAGGAAAAGCACTAAGCTCTGCTCGGATGTCTGATGCCGTCCTCAGCCAGTCGTCGCTGATGGCCAGTCAGCAGCTGCGCGACAGGGAGAGCGAGGGTAAGGACCTGGCCAAGCCGCAGAGACGTGGCACGGAGGGCGTGGGGTGCTGTTCAGGGTCCGGGCCAGGAACTGAGAGGACCGGCTTGCAGTCTGCGTTGCAAAGCCACCTCTCCTCCAAGTGAGCAGTGCCTGCAGAGAGTGGGAGTGCCCGGGCTGCGGGGGAGTGTGTGCTGATGGAGGGCAGCTCCTTGGGTGCTGCTGTCGGTCGGAGCCCGGGCTGGTGGGAGCAGTGATCTAGGCTTCCTGGAGAACCATGGGGCAGCTCCGCCTGTGCTGTGACCCGTTAGGCCGTGGCCTGATCTCCATGCTGGAGCTGGAGCTCCTTAGTGCTCCTTGTGCAGACTCTGATGTTGTTCTTTGACCTCACAGAATGCGGGGGGAGTTTGGAAGGTCAAGAGCATCCCAACCTAGGTGATGGCAACCAGCATCTAAACACCTCCTGTTACCCATCGACATGTATTACCGACGTCCTACTGAGCTACAAGCACCCAGAGGTGCCCTTTGGGATGGAGCAGGCAGGGGTGTAACCAGGAGGGAGTGAGTATTCCAGTGTCCTTCTCTTCCCAGCCGCACGCCGAGGGTTGCCTCAGTGGCAGACCCAAAGGCCCGTTGGCCTGACTTTCGCGTGTGTCTCCTTCCTTGTCCCCTGCTCCGAGGGGGGAGGCTGGGGGAGAGACCATCAGCTCTGAGCTTCCGCACTGGTGGCTGTCTGCGTCCCCCCTGTTCGTTCAGGGGCAGCACCCCTCCTTCCAGGCCTTCGCTGCTCTTCCAGAGCCCCGTTGCATCGGCGGGGTCTCCCTCCTGGGGCGTCGCTTGCGGGTCCGGACTGGGAATGCGGTGGAGGGCTGCGGAAGCGGACTTGCCATTCTCTGGTGTCTCCTAACATCTCTGCTTCTTCTCTCTCCTGCAGGTTTTACGTCCAGCTTTGAAACGAAAAGGTCCATTTTAAACCAACAGTATCTAGCAGCATTGCGCCAAATTGCCGTAGTATTTCTGACTAACTGGAATACCATGGCCCCTGTCCTCATAATCAGTTCAGCCAGTGTGTTGTTCCTTTGGTTTCTTTCATTTTTGCCATATTTGCCTGTAACTCCAGCTGTCACAGAAATAACCAGAGAACCTGAGTCCTACACGTCGGCAGAGGGTTCACGGAGCCTGAGCACTGAGTCTGGTTTGGAGGGCTTTTACTGACCAGGGCCAGGCGGGCCCCGGGGGCTGCTCCGGCTCTCGGCACAGCCAGCGGATGGGACCGACGCCTCCCTGGCGCCCGCCCTGGCGGGGAGTGGAGCGGGGGTCCGATGGG
>NW_009219965.1:0-45944 GCF_000690835.1 Fulmarus glacialis
GGCTTGGCAAGCTCCTCCACCAGCTCTCTGATATCTGAGTGGAGTGAATATTGTCCTTTTGAATCTGTAGCACCCAGCAGAAATATTTATCTCCATTCAGACCAAGGAAGCATCAGCATCTGTAAAACAATTGACTCTCTATTTGCCAGACCTTTGGGCATTAAGTAACTCACACTCCCCATCTATCTTTCAGAAATTGTTTCATCTAGTCTACAAGCAGCAGAATTTCACAGTCTCATTGGGATCTGGACTTTTTTGTTAAATATGTTTGTACTATTCCTTAATGATTACATTTTATGGTAATTGTGTTTTGCTTTGACAGAGACAGCCTTGGTCCTCTATGTAGTGTACCCATCATCTTTAGAAAAGCACTCAGACTTTCAGGAGGTAAAAAACGCATAAGAAATACACTGAGAAATCTGTTAAAAGAATAATTTGGCAATATTCATCTAAACAAGACTTTGGGATGGTATGCTTTCTATTGACATTTGCAAAACAAGCTGTGCAGAAATGAAAAACTGAAAATAATTATATGGTACACAGTAAACTTTGGAAGAACTTTTAGAATACTATCCATTGAGAATGTAAAAATATTCTAATGTGTCCATGTTGCTAGATGAAATCCCTCGCTTATCTGGGTGGTTTGCTCTCTGCTGCTTTTGCAGCAGCACAGAACAAAATACAAATGAACCTGCATTATCAAAGGGCACTAGAAAGTTTAAAATTTATATTTGAAGTACAGAGAGTGAAAAACAGTTATTTAGTAAAATTGTGTGTCTATCAAGGATAATGTTTTCTTTTTATTTTTTGATAGACTAGAAATCTTCAGAATAACATATTATAACTGTATAAATTTGAACTGGAAAAAAAAATTGTTCAAAAGTTCATCTATTCTGGAGTTTATTATTTAACCTGGTCTTAAAAAAAATCACTAATACAAATAAACAGCTCCTCTAAGCAGTAGCTGTCTACTTAATTGATAAGAAAGAGTTTTCCTAAGGGGAATGACTTCTCACCTAAATTGTTGGGGTTTACAATGTAGGAGTCTGCATCCAATTTAAGTGATTAAGCCCTTATTAAGCCCCAAGTGAGCTAACTGGTTAAGCCCAGAGAGTGATCCATCTCACCCTACATTTTACTTCTGCAAATGGTCAATGTAAATGCAACCTGGGCTCAGTTCAAATGCAAAATGTAGGTATTCAAGATGCTATGAGCTATATTCCTGTGGGGCTGGCAAATATGACATGGTATTTACAGGGAAGGGGTGACTAGACAAAGAACCAAAGGTCTTGTGAAGGTATTCAAAGGTCTTGAGCATCTGAGAGGGCACTAGACACCTATGCTTAGGCAGCTTTAAAAAATCCTCTCGTTTAAACCTTGGATGAAACCCATCTGAGTTGACCTAGTACATAGGCTGTTACCATTGTTGTATGCTGTGTCCTGATATGTATTAAATCCTTTTTTCCTCTGCACTTAAAGAAATAAATTTGTAAATGAGATACATGAACTAAATTTTTCCTCGCTATTCAACACTGATAAGGGCCTCAGCCAGAGTACGCTTTCCAGTTTCAGGCAAAATACTTTAAGGATAAAGGAAAACTGAACAGAGCCCAGTGGACAGCCATAAGAATGCTGTGGTCCATGGGAAATTTACATAAAAGGAAAGTTTTGTGAAGAAAAAATTAAAATTAATAGAAATACATAAAAGTAGCTTCTCACTAAAACATTTTTTCCCCATAGATTTCATTGTGCTTCATGGTCACTGGAACAAAGATAAATTGGCTTAATTTTTAGTGAAGAAGTTTTAAATTAGAACTTAGGACTTTTGAAACGGTAAGATTTTGTGCACAAAAATGGCCTCCCAAGGAAGATAATGGGATCTCTTTCACTGGACATTTTAAAGTATAGTACTAAAAAAACTCCTAACAGATATTTGAGGTGTTTTTGATTCTAGCCAAATACTTCTCATTCAGTTTTTAAAGAGATGATCAGATGGGTGTTTGAGGTCCTTACAATCTGTATTTCTGTAGTTTTAAGTGATTACTTAGCTTTAGCTAGCTTGAAACTAGGTTCCTAGCTTAAGCTAATCCTTTAGACTTCTCTAACAGTGAATGGCAAGAGAAAGGCAAATCCTGTGAGTGATTCAATCTGCCCGATCACAGGCTAGGTGAATCACTGTCTGGAAGTAGCTGTGACTATATCTAGATTCACCTGCTGGGATGTCAGGATGCTAAAGACACAGGCAGGACTGTGTCCCGGGGGTGTATCTAGCCCCAGAAAATGGGAGTACTCTACAAGCAGATGATACAGATGTAGCCTATATCTGTTTGTTATTTTAAGGGAGCCTGGACACTTAGCTTAGTCTAATTTCTGAAGATGAGATGAACCTTACATTTTCTGAGTATAGGGACTTTGCCAGATCAATATCTTTGATAAATCCAGCTTTGTGAAACCGAATAAATAAACGGATTTCCCAAAAGAACTGAGGACATACTTCATGGCCATAGGTCACTCTTGTAGGACACTGACAGGCAGACTCAGAGAAATTATTTTCAGAAAAAAAAACAGGGCTGTGAGGTTTATTAATTTGTGAATAAGTTTGTAAAATTGAGGATGTATAAATTCAGGATAGAAAATTCTTTGCATCATTTTTTCATAATTTACAAATGTTCTTATCATGATACTGTCTTGACTTGACCTTAGATGTTAAACAATATCATAATATAAATGCTCATAGGCTATTGTATCTTACGTTTCAACATCAGAAAATGTTATTTTTAGAGCTATCTTCATTTAGCTTTAAATTCAATTTTTATTAATGAAATCTAATAAGGTGTAGTTTTTGAGTATTTATTATAACCTATCTGAAATTCAATAAAAATCCTCATACAGTTAATTGAACAATTAAAATTATGTGGCTAATCTGTGTCTGATAATATGCACACTTCACAGAGAGAGAGTCAGGCATGAATTTTAGGTGGGACTGCCTCCCTTCTTTTTCAAAAGCAGCTTTCAAACAATACTAGTAATTGAGCTTTTACTACTATATTTCTCTTTGTAAGCACAAGCAGCATTTTGAATGTACAGATTACTTTATTTGAGAATCCTTAATCGTGCCTACGATTATCTAGATATCTCATAAACTGAGACTAAGTTTTAAAAAACCCAGGTAGCCTTGGCTTCCAGGAATTACTGTCAAAGAGACAAAGAGAAAACTATTTCTTCTTCTGAATAATAGAGGTAATTCTTGAGTCAGTTTTTCTAATGCTCTGGCACAGTGTCTCAGATGATAATGTCTGGAAACAACATAGTAACTCTCTGGAATGCACATGAAGACATTTCAGAGCCAGAGGAAAACTATTAAAATAAAACCATAATTTTCTGTTATCTCCTACCGTAGATGATGGAAGAAATAACAAATAAATGTTCAGTGTATCTGAGATACATGCCAGTTGTCTTTACGACAATAGAGTGGTAATTTCTGCCTTTAGAAACAAACAAACAAAAAGCAGACTTATAAGGGTGGCTGTCCAGTTCCCTTGGTTGCACACATAACATAAGGCTAAGATTAAATATGAGTTTACTCATACAATGAATTCAGTCATGTCATTTAATAGATTCTCAACTATTGCTGCCATTTGGTATATTCATACAGACAGTGGCCATCCCAGAGAAGTGTTGTACATTGCTCTAGATATCTACCCTAGATATCTATTGCACCTGCTGAAGTCTTAGCACTCCAGTAATAGACCTAAAATGATAACAAATTTTATATTTATATGCTTTTGCATGTAAAATTTCATGAACAGCTGCACTTCTGATAAAGAAATTTTGTCAATAGGCAATATTCTAGATTTTGAACCCCAGGAGAAGAACACCAAAGGAAAGTTTGTGACAGGTGAGACATATCTTTGATTAGTTTAGTATTAAACATATGGAACATAAATGAAATTCTGCAGCCTCAGGATTAAAGGAATGTATAACTAAGAGGGCTCTTTACTGAATATTTCATCCTTCAGTGTACATAACTGTCTCTGATGTTGCTTCAGAGGAAGACCCCCACAAGTTGCAAAGAAGAAATGTGAACCAAAGGAAAGATGGAGGCATTCCAGACTATTTATGGTATTCTTAAACATTCTGGCTGCTTTTTTTTTTTTTCTTTTTTTTTTTTTTTTTTTTTTTTTTTTTTTAAGTTCAGACTTAAAGGTCAATTACAGCTTTACATTTCTTGCTTTAGAGCAACCACGAATAAAAGCTATCAGCGTGTTCTAGCTGTGTTTGTTCTTAAGATACTGGCTATAGAATCATGATATTCCAATTAAATCTGACGGTTCAAATAGCATAAATCTGCCTTAGAACACTGTGCATATAGGAAGAATGAACAGGAGGAGGAGTGTATCATTTGTGACCTGTGATTGTCTAGTGTTCTGGCAGATAACGCAGTGGGGTTTCTTTGGGATGTGTAGGTTGAGAGAAGATGAATAAATATATTTGGATGACACCAGTTAGTGTCAAATTATGAAAAGTACCAAACTAGCATCAGCAGAGATGCTCTAGCTCTAAACGTGCAGACATAAGTGAAAAAGTGATACCTGTAAAGGTTTTACAGTCCAACAACATTCTTCCACAAAGAATTCTTATTTAATAAGAGGCAAACATAAATCCTGAGTCTCTCTGATATTTAATAGGGTTTGGTTCTCCTAGGTTTACTGCGTGAGCTTGTCCTTGGACCTCTATTTTCAAGATAGAAATACACAGATGAAAAAGTACTATGCAAATGCAAATTACTAGTTAATAAGATTCTTGGTGTCCAAGAGCATCCACAAGTAAAAAGAAAATGTTTTTTAGCATTTAACATTTTTGTTTAGTAATTTTTTACTTCCTTTTTCTTCTAACCATCAACATATTGTACCAATTATTTTAAAAGCTATTTCCCAGTATTTTCATTGCTATTTAGTAACAAAGGTTACAATTTTGTCTTGCCCCCTCCTTATTTTCTTCAGAGGAAGCAATGTCAAATAACAGTTTAATGAGTATCCTACTATCTGAGACCTTTGCCTAACCCAGGAGCTGTGTAAAACCAGTTAGAAGCATACATTTGCAAATTGGATGCATACAAGCAAGACCAGCTCCCCCCTTCCCTCCCCCTTCCCCCCCAAAACCAGGACTTGATTGTAGCTAAACTCACTTTGAAAACAAGGTTTGAAGAATCTTTTGATGATATATATGTTGCTAAAGTCTTAATATCTAAACCATTTTTTTTCTTTGACAACCCATCTCCTGACCCAAATGGATACACTGAAGTATTCGTTCCTTAAAGCATATATATTTCAAATGTCCAGGCTGATGATCTTACGGAATTACTTTTTTTTTTTTTTTAATTTGCTACAATTTTGTTTGTTTGTTTGTTTTTCCACATAAAGCCTTCTGTGAAGCATCTGAAAATATAGAATGGTCAGACTGTGTTTTAAGGAAGACAGAAATTTTTCTTTCACCAAACACATAGGGTGTTCAGTTTCCCGCATATGGGAGTTCCACTTGAGATGCCCCAATCTATTCTGTTCAGCATCCAGGAGCCACTACAAAAGAGCATGTGTCCTCAGTCATGTCTGTGAGCCGTATGCAGAAGTGCTGTGGTTTAACTCCGGACTGGAAGCTCAGCCTCACGCAGCCGCTTGTGCACCCCCCGCAGTGGGATGGGGAGAGAATTGGAAGGGTAAAAGTGAGAAAACTCCTGGGTTGAGATAAAGACAGTTTAATAGGTAAAGCAAAAGCTTTGCATGCAAGCAAAGCAAAACAAGGAATTAATTCACTACTTCGCATCGGCAGGCAGGCGTTCAGCCATCTCCAGGAAAGCAGGGCTCCGTCACGCGTAATGCTTACTTGGGAAGACAAACACCATAAGTCTGAATGTCCTCCCTTCCTCCTTCCTCCTCCAGATTTATTGCCGAGCATGACATCATATGGTCTGGGATATCCCTTTGGTGAGTTGGGGTCAGCTGTCCCAGCTGTGTCCCCTCCCAACTTCTTGTGCATCCCCAGCCTCCTCGTTGGCAGAGCAGTGTGAGAAACAAGGCCTTGACTCTGTGTAAGCACTGTTCAGCAATAGCTAAAACATCGTGTGTTATCAACACTGTTTTCATCACAAACCCAGAGCATAGCACCATAGAAACTACTATGAAGAAAATTAACTCTATCCCATCCAAAACCAGTACAAGGTGTCAAGTATAAGTATCTCAAATCAATAATAAATGACTATGGGTAGTCAATTGAATGAAATCCATACCATCTAAAAAGATAGGCTGTAATAAAAGAAGATACTGTAGTGTGAGCAAAAAATAATGAAATTTCAACTAGCTTTTACAATAAAAATGTACTTTATTAGAGGCATGTCAAGCAAAAGGACAAGCTTCTCCTCCCCTCAGTATCCTTTCATTGGTGCAATACACTATATAATCTTTTATGCTATCATATCTCAATTCTTTTATGACAGAACATATAACCTGCAGCTATTTGTAACTTTGATACTTGACACTGCTTTTTAGAGAGAGAGAGAGAATTAAGCCAGGGTAAAGCATTTGGTAAAATCCAAATGCTGCCACTGTTTAGACACTGTAAAGACATTCCTCCAGAATAAGTTTAGGGATTTGCATCTGGATGGTCTGACTCTGAATGTTCCAGGTTGTAATCTAAGCAAAAGAACCTATCACCAGCCTAGCCTTAAAGACTCAGGAGGCCCAGATAAGAGCTATTTAATTAAAGAACAATTAATAGTAAGCCCTTTCTTTCCATGGGGGGTGGGGAATTAAAAAAACAACCAAATACACACCTCAGAAGAGTTAGTTATAAATCTCTTGGACTATATCTGCAAGCACACACTGTTTGCAGTCCTGAACCTCAGCAATGCGGGTAACAGAGGACCCCTGAGCTAAGTTTGCACTTGGAAGTGCAACTATTGAAACAGATTGTTCTCCATTTTTTGAGAAAACAAAATAGTCTTGGCAGTTGCTCAGTTCTTCACAACGTGAAGTTAAAGGTCAGTATTAGTAGTAGTAAGGCAGCTAATACTGCTCAGTGCTAGTAAATGGCCATAATGCACTTCAGTACACATAAAATAACTTCATGCATTCCATACAAGTATAATCAGCAGGCCCACTAAGTGGCATATTAAATATAAACCATAAAACAAACAGAAGAACTTCAACTCTTTTATGATATCAAACAACAATCAAATCTTTAGGTCAAAATCATTGCCCATGTAATAAGACAAAGTGTCCTTTTTAATGAAAGTCCTTTTCAGTGTCATCTGTGCTCCAGGGCAGAACCCTTCACTCGTACAGGCTTCTCCTTCTGTGAGAGATGTGATTTGCTCCCCAATCTTACCTTCGTTTTCAGAATTATTTCCAAGAATGCCTCCCAAAATGAGAATATTTCCTTTCAGAGAAGTAGTAAAAGCTTGGCTGACCTGAACACTTCTTCTACCTTTCAGAATACATCCCAGGTTCAATATCAAGAAAATGTTCAATCTTAGATCTGATAATAGGTTGGGATTCTTTTTTTTTTTTTTTTTTTTCTCAACAATAACCTTTTTTTTTTTTTTGCAGTGAGTTACAAACTAGCCTCAGGATTGGAAAGTGTAGGCTGTTATGCTCTCCTGCTTTTATAATGAGAGATCATTTGTCCACACTTCTGCTTAACTAAGAACATTGTCTGCATCAATAGTTTTTCCTTACTCTTGATAATTATTGTTATTATTGTTATTTGCAAGTTACCTCACATCTGTCGTTATGTTACAGTATAAGTTTTAAAAAAATAAAACAAAACCAAACCAAACCAAATGCACTTAAAGGAATATACCTTTCATTTCTCAGGTCCACTACATCGGCACAGTGTTAGCCCTATCCCTCCTCCATATTGCAGGTTTCATTGTTTAGTGTCATGTTCAAGGCAGAGAACAAATGCTGTTCTCTAATCTGCCCACCTGCCCCACTACAGGTGTCTGGGATCAGATCCAGTCAGATATGTAACTTACATCTACGTTATAGCTCTTCATTTCAGACAGTCCTAGAATAGTAAATATTTAATACTTAATATTGCATTCAATAAAAAGTATTAAGTGCTTTTAATACTTTGAGGGGGAATATCTGGGATGCCAAATATATAGGCAAGGTCAGAAGGATTGAATAGCATCACTGGTTATCTATCTCAGAAGTGAATCTGTCTGGTCTTTTCTTTTTGGTTACCAATTACAATAAATTTGTAAGAAATTGTAAGAACAGCTACATCAAGTCATGCATCTCATTTTCAACCATGGTCATAAGTAAATACCTAAGGAAGAATAAGATCGACACAAACGTGCATGATACCTCTTCCTAATGCTCTCACAGCCTCCCACTCTCTATTAGCAGTGAAGGGGCTTCAGAAGTTGGACATTATTTCTATGGATGCATGTATATTACAGCTTTAGTTTGTGTGCTTTTTTAGTTAATATTCTGATCACCTTCATTTACCGTACTTTGATTTACATCACAGGATAGTCTGGGAGCTTTTAAATTGGATATCTTTCAGGTGGCATCCAACTAAAGCCACTCCAGGACTGCACCCAATGCACTTGGGTTGCTAACTGTGACTGACCAATAAATCCCAACAACGGAAGAAGGCTCAGACGAAATGGGGCCCGTGATGTGTCCGTGAAGCTCAGGGTGTGATTGACCACAGTTTTACAGAGAAGCTGACTTTGTCTCAATATGAAGGGGACAGGAAGGTGGCCTTTGTTTTAGATTAACTAGCAATAGTTGAGTGGATCAACTCATAGTGTGCCTCTCCCTCAGTTCACTGAAAGTGTAAATGTCTCCCTGAGCTAGCATGGGGGTAGTGAATGTGTGGACCAGCCCAATACAGAGTATAAAAACTGAGCAACTAACAAAAGAATTTCAAGGAGAGCAATGGGCTTGAGCTGGCTTCAACCCACATACTCCTTCCTGGAGACTAGGGGCACTCGGTGTCTTGACGATGAGCATATTATAGAGATCGGTAATGGGAATCACATTGGTGTTGTGATTGAACTGTGTATTGCTATTGCTATATATATATATATATTGCTAAACGTAACTTACATTTGTGTTGTGTTATGAATTATATTTTGTATCACCCTGCTAAATCACAAATCCCATGTAATGCCAACTATCTTTAAAAAAGTACGTTTTATATTAAACATTATACCCTCTACACTCACAATATCTAAAAGAACCTGGTTAGAGAGTATTGGATTCTGACACTAACAGGCCTTCAGTCCACAAGACTTGATCAGAGCTAGTCTAAATTAAACCTTAGTGCATACAGTGTCAACATCAGGTTCTCAGGACTAATAGTTTCACCCTACCTGTCCAACCTCATGGACTATAATAGTTGCTGATGTATTTAGCTTATGCATTTAATGATTCTTACAGAATTTCTTTTCCATAAATTTCTCAGCTCTTTACTTGATCTCAGGTAAACTCTAAGTATCCAAATGAGCACTGCACTTGCTCTGGCAAAAGAAAAGTACTTTACATCTTAATATAAATACAGGGGCATGTTCTAGTCAACAGCTATAGCTATAAAGCAAAGAAAGGATGCTTTCTTTAAAAACTGTGATTATGGGATGTCCTGTGTCCTATATACCTTCAGTCCATATAGGATTCTTACAGAAAGCCTGCTGAGATTCTGTAGTGCAACTTGGAAAGCAAGTAAATCTGGTCATAAGTTCAGCCATGGCGTGTACTGAAACTTATGCAAATATCCTTAACCAATGAAGTATGTACTAGTGCAAACATCTGCCTCTACAAATTCACTTGAGGTATCTAGGGCTTACTCTTACTTACGTATATCCTAATCTCCTCAGAAGAATGAATATATACAGCTATTTGACCTACAGTGCTCCTAGCATACATGTCAGACATGTTTCAATAACAATCACACAGCCTTCTGTGTCTGTGTGCACAAAGTCAGAAAGAAACCTTGCTTTGCTGTTCGCTGACAACTCTAAGGTCACAGTAAGTCTTGTCTTCTTAGTCCTGTGATATGAAGCCTAAAAAGTGCTCTTTATGTTAATGGTAAATACAAATTAATTCTATATGTGAATGGCTTATGAAAATTCAAAGTAAATGCTGTAAATCCCAAATGGCCACTTCACTCAAAAGATGGAATCCACATTTTTCTGAGATCAGAAACTTTTAATAATTATATAGGATGTGTTTAAGAAATTATTTATCACTAATGATAAAAATGTAAGGCCAGAATATACAAACCTAAGGGCCTATAGCTCATAACCTATAGCTTTACTTAGGCACTTAAATAATAGTAAGCCCCAGGCATTAAAAAGTTGACTGGAGTTCTTACTGTTTGATTCAATGTTTTCAATTAACTTCAAGTGATTCTCAATAAAACATAAAATACAAAGCTAAAGTATTTTTAAGGGCTAATATATCTTCAGAGAATGAAAAATCCTCTCTTGCACTTATTCATAAAGTAAGGCCACAGAGCCTACATCACAGATCCTATTTTCATCTAAAAAAAAAAAAAATATTTCTAGTCCACCCAGTTGCTCAGAACATAAGCAGGAAAATATTGTTTTCCTGATTGTTTAAAGATACCTTTGATATCTTTGACTCTTACTCAAAACCATTTGAAACATTACTTACAAATGAATTTTCTGAACATAGGAAACTTTATTCATAAATGGTTTTGCTACAAACAAACTTTGAAAAAATATATCAGAACTTGTTTAGCATGAAACATTTTGTCAATTCTACTAAAGGAACCAGTAAAATTGACATGAGTCAGATCCTTTCGTTTGCTTGTTTTTTCCCCTAAAAAAAATTAAGGACAGCAGCAGGATTAGTAGGTGCTGCAGCTGGAGATGGAAGCAGATTGGATTGTATCCCACGTTCCCACATTAGGAGATAGGAAGGTCAATGGACACCTGCTGTTTTGTATCATAAGAATGAATTTATGTCATGTATTACAGGGAATGAAGACTTAAACCCAGAATTTAAGAAAGAGCAGAATCTTATGCTGAGCCTATAAAGATCCAGGACTTCTCCAGGAATTCAGAGGCTGTGGTTGGCCTCTTATTTCCCCTTTCAGTGTTCAGGGTTGGTTAGAATTTAGTGGAAAAGTATATATGTCAAGCAAAAACCAGGATAGCATCCTCCTACCCCAAAGCAGAGGTTTTCAATTACTTCAGGTCTTTCATAGGTATTTCAGTTTTTTTACTGCTCAAGCACACCAGTGAAGCTGGTTTCTCTTGTATGTGCATGCAGTGAGAATCTGGGCCACCATTTCAGCCTTTTTATTACAGAGAATGTAATTAATCTTACCTAAATTTAAGTTATATACACTATCTGAATAGTAATCTATCTGTATATGAACTAGCAATCCTACTTTCGTACTGCCAGAAGAAAGGGGCAATTTTAGGGCACAGTTGTTCGGTAGAATCTCTTAAAGTGCCTCTTTTTTTCCATTGGTTATAAAAGGATCTTGGGGTGACTAGCTCAGATGCCACTGCCTGTATTTGGTCAGATGAGCTCCAAACAATGTACACTGTAGATTTTCTACATCTGCAAAAAGAAATTTTGCAGATGCTATGTTACACTTAAGTGCTGTTACTTTTGGTTTTGTTTTAAACAATAATGACAGTTCCTCAAAAATACTCTAAACCAATACAGATAACTATACAAAGGATATTTGGGATATGGAATGGATTTAGATCTGTAAATGATAACCTTTTTCTTATTGTCAATTTTTCATAAATAGGCTAAGTGTATTGAATATACGATGATGTAAATAATCTGGAAGGACATACATTATAATAAATAAGTTTTTGCTGTCCAAAGAGGCATTTACATAGTTTAGATTTCTTTTTATATGATTAGTGTTCCAAGATGACATTAGCATTATGTGCAATGTTTTCAGTCTTTTATGCTAGAGTTGAAAGGAATAAGAACTTTTTTACAAAAATCTTGTGTCTGCATATGTGAAAGATTTTTTGACAAAATTGTTCAGTTAGCTACTTGATATTACAGAGGAAACTTTAGATGAAATGGCAGTGATTTTTTAGTAGATATGAATAGATATGAATAGACATGAGTAAACTATTGGTGTTGGATACCAACCTGATACGTTCTATTCAAGAAGAAATCAGACTTGCTCATATTCCAACTAAGTTCAGTTTCATTTCAATCTTTCTGGTTAATACTGCTGTGAGAAAGAGAAACAGAATTCTAAGAGTCATTTAACAGTTATGACTGGTGTCACAGAACCAGAATATTTCTATCAGAAAGATCACCATGGCCTTGATTTATGATTTTCATTTAGATGGTCTCAATGAGAGTAATGAATTAAACCGCAATTTGAAATTCAATAACTTTCAATCTTTTCAGAAGAGCGGCTAAGAACAGAAATATTTCTGTGTTAAAGGCCAAACATCTTAGACCTCATCTTTTCTTATCTTTCCTTATCTTGTCTCGTCTCGTCTCGTCTCATCTCATCCTATCCTATCCTATCCTATCCTATCCTATCCTACCCTATCCTACCCTAGGCAGTTAGAAATTGGAAGACACTTAGGGAAACATTGAGTAAATCCTCTTCATAATTACAGGCAGTGGAATCAACAGCCTGTTCTCTAGATTTTTTTTTTTTTACAAATTTCATGACAGATATCTCTAAGAAGAGATTTGAAGTATGTTCCAAGAAAATAGACCTGCATTTTAACATTCATGTCACTGATGATGTCATCAGTAGCATTTCATATTTCATCCATCATTTTATTAAAAGGTGTTTTGATAGTGGCCTACAATGATCACTTTTTAATTTGTCTCTGTGCTCTTGATTTACCTGGGGGGGATATCACCAGCAAATTTGTGGAGCTGGCCAGAATTTCAAAGGCTATATCTATACTTCTAGATTGAAGGAGATTGTGGATGAATCCCTGGCCTGTTAATGCTCTAGAAGAAACATCCAAACTGCATAATAAGGTAATAAAAATCCGTAATAAGTATAACCAATAATTTCCTCACTACCTGGGTCATTATAACGATATATAATATTTTGTATTGTTCTTTGATATATCTCATATTAAAGGACCTTTAATAATGATTGAAATCACTATTCAATCTCATAGATTACCTTTGTTTTGTAACGTAAAAGAAAATAAATTTAAATTTACCAACTTCAAATGGTAAAATATGTCCACTTATAGAGTAGAACACAGACACTTTTCATAGATTATAATCTCACAGAAAAGTTTAGCAGAGGATATGAGGAATGCAAGCACTGTGAAATGTCAGAAAATCTTCGATATAGAATATGTCACTGTGACAATTTGACTGCAGTTCTTGTCTAAAACAAAAACCTGTTTTTCAAATGAGTTAATAGACTCTTAAGGCCAGAAGTAACTATTCAAATAACGTCATCAGACCTGCTGCATAAAACAGGTAATAGATTTTTACATGTGGTATTTCCATCAAGTCCATACTTCTCGTTTAGATAAACTAACACTTAGGAAGACTTCAGGCATCTGAGCTTAGTACAGAAATACTGAATGGCAATGGAACAAACTTATCTCTAGTTTAACTGAGTTTTTCAACAGTTGTGTTCATCATTCTAGTTTGAATATTTCTAGCTTCAGTTTCCAGCCACCTGACCTCATTACCTGCACATGAATGAGATTTAAAACTACTACTTTCTTAAAATCCATCATGGAAACAACTAGTGAATAAATTCATGTAACTTTTTCTTTGATAAATTATCTAGAAAGACAATAGATTTCATTTCACCTGACTTTTGACATAACAGATATCTAGGTTTCCTCTATGATCAAATGAGAGAGGTAAGTATGCTAAGCAGGTGTTTTGTCCCATCCTAAAATCAGCGTCAAAGGAAGTGACATTTTCACTAAACAGTCTTTAGGCCAGGTGCTTAACTTTTAAAAGAGTAAAGATTAGTGAGACAATTAAAAATTGACTGCTGGAAAATCTAAGAAGTTTCAGAAACCTCTGCACCATTATTCACATCATATTTGAATTCCTACAAAATAAGCCTTTATTATTGATCAGTATCTTTAGAATGCTGACATCAAAACTGAAGATCCTTGTAATAAGCTCATTATCATGCTGTATTTATAAGAACACCATCTGGTTTTACTCTGTGTATTTGTTATGCATCAAAAGATCGGTTCACAGGCTTAGACACTGTATCTTGTTTGGATCCTATTTCCCCATAATAGAATAGTGATACTTCCAGGACATACACTGTCTTCAAAAAAGGGTTTTGTAAGTAACTTAATCTTAGGGGTTCGCTAGTCAAAAAGAAAGAAAAAATACTGCCTTAAAAATTAATCCCCTCCTGCAACAGTGAGAGAAGAGATCTCTAAAACAAAACCGCAAACAGAAGTTACTTACTCAGCTCTACTAAGCTTGTGACATTTGAAACAGTTTCAGCGTAAGGTGGTCATACTGCCATGTACTTGACAGGACTGCTCTGGACAAGTGGAAAGCAGTGTTGTCAACCAGAAAGAGAAAAATCTAGCATTAAGACTATGGCTGCAAGGAAGGAGTTTTAGTGGCAGAGTTAAGGTACCTGTTCAGATACCTACCTTGGACTTCCAAATATCATTAACTCACAGAAAGACTTCTGCACCTTCATCCAACAGTCTTTTAGTCTCCCTATGCTGATATTCATCAGCTCTTTCTAGCATATTTACTTTTCATTAGACTGTCCAAATGAAAGAGAAAAAAGGCTACTAATTCTTCAGTGATGTCCTTTCTTTACTCCCAGGATATGAACTTCAACATTTAACTTAGCTGAACTCTTGTTTCTAGATTTCAGTGACATAATATGTTTTCAAGAGAAGGCAATCAGATATTTTAATCATAGATAAATTTAAAATTACGCAATTAAAAAATAAATGAAGTCCAGATCTGTGAAAGAACTTGAAGAACTTAACTCTAAACATACAAAAGGCTATGGGATTATTAGTATATTTTATCACCTTGGATATCAAGTACCAGTCACACATGTAAATAAACCTAAGCACTTGAGTAAAGACTCAAGACTTAAATGTAAATATTTCAGTAAATGGCAGAATCTTGTCCCAAAACCTCAAAATAACATCTCTTTGTAATTCAACTGGAATTCAAACACAAATTCCTAATTCAACATGCAAAGTACCTCTGGCTCTGCTCCTCTCTGTGCTAATGAAAGTTAGTATCTGCCAGTCTAATGATCAAGTGGCTTAAGGTCTGATATAGCTATGAAAAGTTCATATTCTGTGTCTTTAGTAAAATATATGTATAGACATATATAAAATATTTTCTATCATAATTATATCGAGAGAGAGTGTCGTGGTTTAACCCCACGCAGCAGCTCACTCACCCCCCCCCTCCGGTGGGATGGGGGAGAGAATCGGGAGAGCATAACTAGGAAAACTCCCGGGTTGAGATAAAACAGTTTAATAATTGAAATAAAACAAAATAGAACAGTAATAATAACAATGAGAACAACAACAATAACAGAATATACAAAGCAGGCGATACACAATGCAACTGCTCACCGACCACCGACCGCGTGTCACGAACGGGGGCGAGCCCCCCCACACACCTGGTTTTTATACTGAGCATGATGTCACATGGTATAGAATACCCCATTGGCCAGCTGGGTCCGCCACCCCGGCTGTGCTCCCCCCGCCCCGTGCGAGCATCACCCAGCAACAGCCAAAGCATCAATGGGCCATCAACGCTCCTTTCATACCAAACCCAAAACACAGCACACCCCCCAAGCTACTGGGAAGAAAGTTAACTCTGTCCCAGCCAGAACCAGGACAGAGAGAGACAGAGATGGACTTCACTTTCTAGCACAAGTATTGTGCACATCAAAGTTTTTGTTCCTGAATGTACTCCGTTACTTCTTACCCATTCTTTTTGCTTCTCTAACTTCTTAGTAAGTGGGATATTTGTGTAGCCATGTTCTAAAGTGAATGCACATCATAAAGATGAGACATTCTTCATCTTGGAAGAAGTGTGAGGATTTCAACAGATGTCCATGGGATAAAAGTAATGGTTTCAAAATGCTGGGTGTTCTCTACAAGAGGTAAGTGTAGAAGTGTGCTGCTTTATAATGATATTCCCCAGGAGAGGCAGGATTCATAAAGCTAGTCATTGGCTGGCTTTCCAGAGAATGGCTTCTGTTTGCTGTGATGTTTAATTTGAATTGTCTGCTGTAAAGCACACCTATAGAGAAGAGAAACCAGCAGGTACTGTTTGCTCGGAAATCAGCAAGGCACCACCAAAGGCAAGATCCCTTAGAATGTTATAATGTGCAGTTACAAACTGTGAATCTTATCAAAAATACCATATAACAACTTTTCAAGTTTAGTAAATAGAAACTTAACAATTTACAGAGGTTTAGGAGCCCATATGCTCAGTTCTTGCCAAGTAGATCTAAGCAAAAATAATTTTTTAGTTAGATATTTGTAGTTCAGCATTAAGATACATTCATTCAGATGGGTACTAATGATGCCAAAGCATTTTGACTTTTGGCTGCACTGAAAATTTATTCCAGAAAACATATTAAAAATACCTATAAGGACTTTTTACATACATATTTTCACACACATGGGAAAACCTGATTGAATTCCCCTTAAAATTAAGGCCTGAAATAGTCCATGGGCATGAATGTTCATGTCCTTTCTTTTACAATTTATCCCCTTCTTTTTTAATTTCTCCCATAATTTCCTTATTTTTCCTCAAATTAAGAAAAAATGCGTATTTGCTCAAACCCGTTCTCTTTTCTTTTAAGTCAAGTACTTACATATATTTCTTCTCTTACTATTTTCCTTTCAGTGTAAAGAGAAAATAAAAACATCACTATCAAAATGTTTCAGTTTCTCAAAGCAAAATATTTAGACTCTTTCCACACTAAAGTTCTGTCAGAAAGTTTTGCTGAAACTGACATATTTTTGTAGATGTTAAAATTTCATCTAAATTGATTTTTTGACAGAAAGCTGCTCAGTCCAAAAAAAAAAAAAAAAAAAATCTACCATGTCTAGTATTTCCCAACAGCTTGTATTTGTTTCCCTGTTTACCAAGGACAGCACTGGAAAGGGAGATCAAACCATACAATTACCTCTCCTCAGGGATGTCCCTCTCTCACTACAGAATTTGCTTTTCTCTTGATTATTTTTTCTCTCTCCAAACTCATAAATCTTTCATTCTAGCTTACACTGTGCCCCACTGCAGCAGGGTGTACAAAAGGACTACTTTACAATGCACTGTTTATGGTGCTTTGCTCCAGCATAAGAGTTTTGCATCCTGTAAAAACAAAACTGAGCAACCTGTATAGACACAGTTATCTCATTATATTCTGCCTTTTAGAAGACCATAAGCAGCTCTTGAATCACCAGAGCTTCTTATGTAGTCCATAGCAAATGTAATGAGATTTTTCTTTTTTTTTTTTTTTTTTTTATTTTGGATTCCTCCAGTGGCACTAAGTCATCTCCATTAATGGAACAGAGTGGGCTTCTCTGTGTAGATACGTTCTAGTAAATTCAGTCACAAACACTTGGGATATAGAGATAGTTGATCATCTGTACCATTTATGTGTTAGATCTGTGCCTGGAATTGTTTTGGCTTAGGCCAGTTCATCCTCTCCCAAATTATTCACAGGATGACTGGCTGGTTTGTACAGGAAAGGACGTAGCTATTCCACCTCTCTGTCCTATCTCCCGTTTTAGAAGCAAAAAGATTTCAAAAGTTTGGCATGTCCAACCAGACTATGTCAGTTGGCTTTAGTGTTGAAGAACCGTCCCTGGCACTGTTTAGTTGATTATTAACCTCTGAATCAACCTCCTAGGACAGCCAGACACTTACTCTTTGATATTTCAGAGACTTAATTAGATATTTCAGTTCATCTGCTCTGATGTTTGCAACTAATTATTTTCAAGCCTGCTCAGAGCCAGTCACTGAAACAGCATCAGGGCACTCTTACAAAGAGGTAGTGGCATAAGTAAATAGGTAACAGTTAGCTGAACACATTCATCACAGCAAGGGAAAGCAGAGAAAAGAGAAGTACCCCAGAGGAAACGTTGGTCTATTAGAAGAAATACAGTTTTGAACCAGAAATACCAAGTGGTATAACCAGTATTTAGTTTTTGTTTATTTTTTTCAGAGGTATTTGCACTTCTGGAGCCCAAGTTTGGAATAACTATTTTTGTAGACTACTGTTTTCAGTAGAAGTAGTAAAAAGTACAGGTGCTAAATCAGTCCTATTTCTGCAATATTGACTTTTTACCTTTAAAGAGACAGAAAAAAACAATTAAAAAAATTACAGTGAGCAGTTGCTCATTTACATTTACATTTTCTCAGCCTTTGTTCTTTCAGAATATGACTAAGTTATATATAAATGTACAGTAAACAGCTATGTGGTGTTTAGTTGCTGGCTAGGGTTAAACCACAACACCCATGGAAAAGACATCTGCATTGCCCCAAGCAAGGAGAATTTGATTCCTAGATTTCATGACAGTTTCACCTCATATATTAAACTTACTGTAAGCTATACTGTTTGGGTTTTTTTGTTTTGTTTAAGCATACTCAGGCTGCCTAAAGCTTTTAACTTTATAAATTTATGCATTAACCTTCAAATAAATAAATACCATGATGGAAATGCACTCAGTCCTGCAAGAATGTTATTTCATCTGACTTAAAACATTTTATGAACATCTTATTTTTCCTCTTCTTTTCTCCCCCGTCTTGGCAATATTTACTATCTTGCTGTTTATTATCAGTATTACAAATAGTGTTAAGCAAATAAGGCTGTTAACAGCCTAAATATGAATATACATCTTCATGGAACCAGGTCCCTGATTCTCACCCAAACATCAAAATTCTTGGGATCACTAGCACCAAAGAAACACTGTAATTTTAGTATGCAAAACTGATATTTGTTGCAACGTTTAAAATATAATCTGAACATCTAAATTATTTCCTTAATATTAGATAGATGAGGCAAATATATTTCACTTTTCTCTTCTGTCAGAGAAAAAATAAAGTTTTCAATACAGCTGTTTTGTTTCCCCCCTGCCAGCAATATACTCAGGATCTCAGCTACCCTGCACATACTGTAAGAAATACAGTGAGTCTAATCTTCCACTCTAGCCTGGGCATGTTTGGATGAAAAAGTATATGGAGAATTTATATCATTTTTACATATACTGCATCTATGCTAGCTATCTAAAGACCTTTAATGAAGAGAAACAGGCACTTATTTCCTGTCTCACGATGGAATGAATTGTATCTACAGGAATCTGTTTCTCTATGGCGATTACAAAAATGGCTTCAATAACTACCTCCAGTGTGGATGTGTATACAATAGATGGCTAGTATTAGGTGAAGTGAATCCCACCTGAGAGATAAGAGAGAAATTTATGTCCGAAGTAAAAATGTGAACTTTTACAAAAAGTCTTCATCTATATAAAATTTAACCTTTCTACAGTTATTACAATATGAAATAGAAATATGGTTATTCAACTTTTAAATCAGTATTGCTAATTAACCTCTTCAATCTTGGTATATAAAACCGGGTCTGGAATGGGCCTAGAAAAAACATCTAGTGTGATCCACTATTATATACGTTATTCTGTAATTTTACTTTTGTGCATCATGTAATGAGGAATATGTAAAGGAAAAGCGAACGTAGTTATATCATTAGAAGTTAGGATTCTAAGCTAATTGGGGCAGAGACAAACCTTCTCAATGGAGATTACACAGTCTAGATGATACTAATTATACCCACTTTCTTCCTCTCCCTCTTTCAAAATATGTCTAGGACATATGCCTGGAATTCAACAAGGAATTATCTCTGTTAAAAAATGCCTTATAAATTAAGATTATTGCTGTTACATATACCAGTGAAGGAGAACAGATGTGCTTATTTCTGTGTTTTAATTTTAGATAGACTATCCTTCTTTTGAAAACTTACCTGCCTGAATGTCATCTTAGTTGCAATTATTTTTATATGTCATAGATGTGTGAGTCTTAAGGATTATATTTTTAATTGGAAATATCTAAGCAGAAACAGATTTTGTCTTGTTAAGTGCAAAACCCATGGTTGTTTCTGTGTTGAATTTTAATCTGGCCAAATTAATTGCATAAATATATTTGAGGTATATGAAATGTCAATCTTTACCATATGTAAAGCCCACCCACTTTCCCTATTTTGTTCACATATGGTTAAGATTTATATAAGCCAAAAAAAAGAACTCAATTAGCATCGTGTTGAAAACTGCAGTACCTAGCGTTCGACAACACTGGTGTAACAGGATTCCCAGATCAGAATTGAATACAATTCTGCCCCAAAATCAGATAAATAAACCATATGTGACTTAAAAGTTGCATCAGTTGCAAACTCCAGTCTGTTGAAAATGATAGCTTTCATCAGTTGATAGCAAAGTTTTCACCATTGTGCTTAATTTTGTGGTGAACATTGTTTCAGATATGAACACTCCATAACTCTTCAAATACTTTATTATCCTCCTTCAAGTTAATTATCCACTTTCTAGCTTGAATCTATACTATTAAGTGAACGATTTCTTGAAATTTATATGCTTTAGTTTAGCTTCCAATTTAGGTTCCAGTGTGGGAAAGTAGCTCAAACATATATTAAATTCTGAAATTAAATTGAGGCATCTGAGTCATGACAGTCCAAGAACACCTTTTTAATACATATCAATATTGTTGTTTGCTCTAAACAACTGAAAAATTGTAGGCTAAAAAAGACAAAAAGACAAAAAATGCAAATGACGATCATGGGCATTATTTACTGGTACATTTGTGGAAGACATGAGAAAAAAGACAGGATGGGTAATTTACAGATGCTTTCCTAGTGTTTCTTTTCACAACTAAGATTATGAGAATCGCACAATAAAACAATAAGAGTTTAGATTCTTATTATACTGTGAGTCCTACTTTGTGCTTTGTTATTTGAACATTCTCTTGGCCTCATGCTCATTAATAACAGAATAATTTCAAATTATTTAGCCTTGCCCCTCTCTTGATTTTAGACTTATTTTCAGTTGGTGATTCACTTGGTTTATGTTGTTACCATTAAAACTTAACATTAGTAAATTGCAATGGTGTTACTATGATATTTCATTCATATCAAGAAGTTTTCTACTAGCTTTAGCTTATGCTATCTTAACATAGCTAAAGCTTAAATAATAGTTGATGATAAATATAACTACTTCAGCCTACATATATGTTGTAACTGCTTGTATGTCAGTCTTCTGAATCATATCTTTTACTTATGCCTGTAACTAGTATATGCAAGGGAGGTTTAGGTCTACTTACACAAAGCTTTCCTTGATACGAACTAACTGCTGTGTTGGTTCACATCTTTTGGTAGAAAGGGTATACTGTTGTGGGTAACTGTAAACAAGATCTTTTCCTGCTGTATCAAGACCTCTTTCTTCAAGACTCCTTCACAAGAAGAGTTATTGTGTCTCTCTTTTTTTTTTTCTTTTTTTTTTTTTTTTTTTCTTAAGACTCCCCATCTTCCATTTGTTGTTTCTGCTTCCTACCTTAAATTGATATTTGAAGATTTACTGTCAGGGACCACCTTTTTTTCCTGCTTATACAGCACTCACCTGGTCTCCTTTCATGATTAGAGCCTTCAAACGCTTAGAGATAATGTCTCTTTTTAGCTGCCAGCAGAACAATTTCTACGGTAAATATAATTTTTAGACACTGCATAACAAGAGGACTTCTCAGTTACATTTTGTTCTTCTAGCCTGTTATTAATGAGCAATTATTCACTTGCTATAGGATACAAAAGATAGAACATTAATGCAGCAGATAAAAATTAAAATCTATTTAAAAGCATCTAATACTTAGAGAATTCTGTCTTTATAGGAACTTAGGTCACAAATAACACCTTTGTGAGGTTGTAAAATTATCAAGGTTTTTTTGTCTTTTATAAGTTTACCTTTACTAAATTGTGTACATACCACCTATCAAGTTTTCTGCAAAACTTAAATCTGATTTCTGCAGTCCTGAAAAAGAACAGCTTCTTGAGTCTAAAGTAATTGTTCATAGATCCATCATGATAAGGTATGACCTTGTCTAGTTGGAGAGCAAATACTTTTTCTTTCTGTAAATGATATTTCTTCACACAACAATAATCAGTATTGAATGCCCCACTTATAGAAGTTATTCTGTTTTATCCTCAGCTGACATTAGTACTGTCTCTGGATTTGTATTTTGTTCTCCAGAAATGTACCTAGAATGGACAGTTTTGGTTAGTGGTTTATATTCTGAATTTTTCTGATAGAGACACCAGGCCATTGGATTTCATGTGCTATGTAGAATTAGATACATTTACCTCCTTTTAATTTATGTTTTCCTACATATCTCTCAGTCTTCATTGATATGACATTCCCATTCTTTGAATGAGAATGTCTATGACTGCTATCACGAGTTGCAGTTTAATTCAGGTGGAAATTCAAAGCTTACATATTTCTTTGGTCACTTGCTTCCCCATTCAGGTGTTTTTATTTCCATCATAGAAGCACTCAGAAATGGATTTTAACTATCAGAAAAATTGTCATGCATAAGCAAAATAAATGTTTTCCACACATCACTAATATTGAAATTGAGACAAAAATCTAAATCTCAAAAATTCTCTGTGTTTTATTTCTATGGAAATTTCTAAACATTCTTTTAAATATCACTGTCACTGTTAGTGTTCTCCATCTCTCTGTCACCATCTGTCTATGTTGTCTTCTGTTCAAATGCAACAGTGGTATCTCACACATTCAGAATGGATTTCATCTTTTCCTTCTATTGTTTAAAGTTAACTGGCTGCTTAGTAGTTGTAAATGGTGAATGAGGAGGAATTTCATTTGATTATGAATTTTCCTCCTAAAAAACAAAGCTAGTTTCTCTACTACATATACATTTCATAAGTCTTCCTTGAAAATAAGTAATGGTTCTACTTTTGTGGTATATTACTGAGCCAATATTGTTATAGCAAAACAAAAGTGGGATGAAGATAAAAATTAATTAATACTTTGGAAGTAGTTATAATAACAGCTTATTGGTGACATAGATTGTAGTTATATAAGCAAAACAGTTTCTTGTTGGGCAAAAAACTACCCACAGAGCTCTAACTCATGAAAATTTCACAGAATACATCTTGGGATTTTCAAATGCCTTATTGAAATGGAATTTTCTAACCACTTAAATGCCAAACATGTAAGAGTGCACACAGTGAAAAAGAGATCGAAATAATACACCTGGGCAACATCCTCTGATGCTTTGCACCTTGTTACAATCATCTACTTCCTTGCAAATAGCATGTAAACTGCTGCCAATGTGAATGGCTAAATCATTCTGGCTCATGCATGTCTATACACATGGAAAATACTGCATAAAAGAGCAAGATACTGGAAAATTTAGTTTCCAGTCATTTGTTGTTGATAGATTCTATCTGGCAGAAAGAAAACCGTTTCAGTGGGATTTAAGTACTGTACTCATGAATGGGCCTGGTGCTGAATCACAAATGTTAGTTCACACCTTAGCATTGCAGCAAGTTCTCTTCATTTGCTATAGAAACCTGAGAGTCAAAAAACAATTATTCCATTTCACGGTTATGTGGTTCTTCATGGTAATACGTTGTGTATACAGGCACTAGTTTATAACACCTTTACATAGGATGTTGCATGAGCACAGGATTCATATTGTGATGCTGACCTTGAAGCCATAGCTACTTATTGAACTACCCTCAATCAGATTTTACTGTTATTGTTATTACAAATCTGATGACTAACGTGAGTGAACAAGAACTCTGGTTCAGTGATATCTTGCATTCTGACTTTATTAGGGCAGATACCAGTGGTTACAGTCACTGATGATCCAGCTCCTCTGTCTCCTCTGTCTCTCCTCTAAACTCTTCTGAAACATGTAAATTCTCATTATGTGCAAAGAACTAAGAAATTGTAAAGTGAGAGAGATATAAAGAAAAAAGAATCCTGCTAGTTATTTGTTATTATGAACATTGGACTAGAGCTTGTTACCTGATCACTGTCAGAAGATTATTTTCTTATCCTAAAAATATAATTTGTATGAAAGTGGTAGCTAACAGCAGAGATTATCATGTTAGTATCTTTTTGCCCTTTAGTATTGACTGTTAGGGGTTTCTTACCACCTTCCCCCCCTGAAGTCTGGACAGACTTGAGGAAACAAAATGTTTCTTGTCATCTGTCATGTAAACAAACTAGATCATGAATTTTTGAAGGATAAAATGAGAAACAAACCTTATATGTCTTAGTAGCTTTACAATAGTTTTTACCCTGGTGCTTTCCAAGTTAAAAAGATAGCACTAAAATAAGTTACATATGTTATTCTATTGAAACTTAAAATTTAAAATATTGGAAATGTATTGGGTTCTTTAGCAGATTAAATGAAACAATGTGTTTTCCAAAAAGAATCAAGTATCTGTGGAGATCTTTCCTTAAAAAGTCAGAGATTTTTGTTCCATTGTTCCATTAAAAATATATTTGAGATTAAATATTTTTCAACATTTAATTAAACTGGCACTGCCTATCAGCCAATGTATCAAGAAAGTATGAATCTCTCAGTATACAAACTGCTTCTGTTTTGGTTGTTTTTTTTTTTATTTTTCACTTGTTAGGCAGTTAGAAAATTCTGGTGCATAAAGCTGAGGTTTTATGCAGCCACAGATGAGATGCCAGTTCCTGCGGAAGGATCTATGCCATCTATTAATACTTCCAGCTGTAATATATAACAGGATGAATATACAGCCATCCCGTTGCACAAGTGTCCTTCCCACTATGTTCATAATGTAATTACAACAAGGTAAAATTAGCATGCTCCTTCAAGCTATTATTTTCACTATGAAAAGCAGGTATTTTCTATGTGAAATAGAAATAACTTACAGTTTAGTGTCCTTTCCATGTGCTTTAAACAGTCTGAATTGTAATTACTAGCCTGAACCTCAGAACTTCTAACATGGACAAGGATATTCTTTCAATGGAGTATTTTACGGCTGTTGAGCAACTGATATATTTTAAATACTGTCTCTCACCAGCTCTGAATGTAGGGCTAAATAATTAACATTTAATACATTCACAGAAATTGGCTCAATTACATGATTGCCAGAGGTAAATGAAGGTTTCAGAATATGGCTTGCAATAAACAGGCTAAGAAAGATCATTTTCCTCTCAGCACTGTTGAGGGAACAGCATTAAGGTAGCATTTCTAAGCTCCTAGGATTTTAAACCAGGCTCCTGGGTCTAAAGAAGAAGATTTATAACTAATAGTGTAAGGGACTCAAAGAGCTTGTGATTCCAGCAACCACTGAGACATTATGTTGCAGAACTGAGCCCAGAGAGACTTTTGTTCTCTTACTCCTCTTTAATCAGGTCTCTGTTTTTTCCCTAAGACAAGGTAAATATAGGAAGCACTTGTATTTCATTCTGTCCCCTCCAGGTAAGCCACACATGATATAAAAGTGGCAGAGGGATGCTAAGAATTTTTTCTTCTAATAAGGAACTTACTGGTCTAAGAAATTTACTGGAATGAGGTAAACAATATTATCCTCAGTTATATTTTCATTCTTGTTCTCTACTTCATGGTAGCACTAATTCCACAGCCCTTAGTCTCCTTGTCTTCTACCCTAAGGGATTTTTAAATGAATAGGGCAAATAGTATGTCTATGCTGAGACGTGATATTAACATACAAGGACTAGCTGTAAACAAGCTTCTCAGTGAGAAGGAAATAAAAATAATTTAGCATGTGGAGTCCTACACTGCTGTGGTTAGACTATATTTGGTGCCTAAACTATCTTATTTAGACAGCCTAAGTCTGATGAAAGGGACTTTTTTCCAAATGGTTACTAAGTTAGATGGCATTTGCAAATGAAGTGGAGGCAAAGGCCACTGAAGACCCAGCTACCCAATCATATGGAAGCCAGAAGTCAGAAAGAAATTAGAAGTTGCTAATACAATCGGCAACTAACAGAACTGCCCAGTATTCATTTATATGCTTGGGGACACTGATATGTGAAAAGCCTAGTGATGCTGAACTCATGGTATAAACCAAGTTTGATTTATGAAAAGTAAGCAGTGCTGAAAGAAGAAAGTGTGTACTGGAGAAATTATATAGTTTACTGCTGATCATCAGCCAAGTAGAATAGACAACAGAAAAAAATCCATCTCACACAGAATCAGGTTTTGCATGTTAATGGCTATTTCCTATGATAAATGATATTTTTAATGTTGTGTTGAGAGTGAATTTCATTGAAAGATATTTCAAAAACCTATGTTATGATAAAGAAATAGACTTAATCTTGAACAATATTCATATACTTCTAGTGAGTGGGTACAAGGAAATTTAGATTCTTGCAGTGATAAAGATATTTCCTATGGCTACTATGTGAAAAGAGTTTAATTAATCTTCTTTCAGCTAAGCATAATGTATAGGAAAGGCACAGTCACAATGAACTTTCTGAATTGTTTGAAGCCAGAAAGATCCATTTTGGACTTCTGTTTCACTAGACTAAAACTGGATTTCTGGGAAAAAGCAACCATTATGACTGCACAGGGTGTATAAGTAATTAGAAATAAGATCATAGAATAGTGTCTAACATTATTGATGCCTTTAAGATACTCACATGTGAGGCATTTGAAGGCCGTATTAGAGAAAAGGACTTATGGGTAGCAAAAAGGAGAGATTAGAGCAGTTGATTTACCCCTTGATTACTATTGTGTTCCCCAAAAATAAGATTGAGAAAAATGTTGTTGAATGTAAAGCTGGACTGTGCTCCTAGAATGTTTCCATGAAGCAGCTTCTTAATAAATCAGATAATGGTAAAAAGGTGTGCTGGTTTTGGCTGGTTTTCTTCATAGTAGCTAGTATAGGGCTATGTTTTGGATTTGTGCTCAAAACATTGTTGATAACACAGGGATGTTTTCATCATTGCTGAGCAGTGCTTACACAGAGTCAAGGCCTTTTCTGCTTCTCACACCACCCCACCAGCAAGTAGGTTGGGGGTGCGCAAGAAGTTGGGAGGGGACACAGCTGGGACAGCTGATCCCAACTGACCAAAGGGATATCCCAGACCATATGACGTCATGCTCAGCATATAAAGCTGGGGGAAGAAGAAGGAAGGGGGGACATTCGGAGTGATGGCGTTTGTCTTCCCAAGTAACTGTGACACATGATGGAGCCCTGCTTTCCTGGAGATGGCTGAACACCCGCCTGCCAATGGGAAGTAGTGAATGAATTCTTTGGTTTGCTTTGCTCGTGTGCATGGGTTTTATTTTACCTATTAAACTGTCTTTATCTCAACCCCTGAGTTTTCTCACTTTTCCCCTTCCCATTGTCTCCCCCATCCCACTGTGGGGGAGTGAGCAAGCGGCTGTGTGGGGCTTAGTTGTCAGCTGGGGTTAAACCGCAACAAAAGGTAATTAATCACATTCTGAAAGCTGGTCCAGCTAAGCAATCTACATAGCATTTGAACATCTTAATTGCAATTACAAAAAAAATAAATCTAGTGATAAGTAAATAATTATGCTGACTACAGAAAACTTCAGTCAATTGAAGGCAGCTACCAATTTCCACACTTAGCTGATTAACTCATTAAACTGTCAGGAACAAAATATTTCAGTAGTTTGGTTCTGGCATTTGGATGTCACCAGATTAAACTAACACTTGCAGATGAAGAAAGAACTCCTTTTGCGACCCCCACAAGGGTTTCAGATCCAAGGAATGCCTTTGTGACTCATGAGTACCTCGGGGATGTTTCAGTAGGTAGTAAATGATCTATTACAAATTTTGTGATGTGAAGATTAACTTCACAACTTAGATGACTCCATTTGTTTCCATGAAACCTGGAAGGAACATCTGGTAGGAGTTAAAAGGAATTTTAAAGTGAGGAAGTCGAGTGTTGTTTTGTAAAAAAGTACTTCATCTTTTTCAGATATAGAGCTGAGGAAGATAGGTTTTTCAAGCATCAGAAAGTCAGCACTATAAGAGAATGCAAAAGGCAAAGTGATTTGCAAGTTCCACAGAAGATCTGTCTGAAAGTTTACATTGCAGGCAAAACTATATTTCCTGAATGACTTTATCCAGACTGAGGAACATTTAAACCTTCTGTAGCACGGCGAGCTGCAGGCAATCCAGGAGACTCCTGGAGTACATTGAGGATAACTTCTTAAGCCAGGTAATAGACAGCTCTACCAGAGGGGATGTGATACTGGACCTGATTGTCACCAATGCAAGTGAGCTAATTGGAGATGTCAAGATTGGAGGCAGCCTGGGCTGCAGTGATCATGCATTGGTGGAGTTCGCAGTCCTAAGGGATATGGGTGAGGTGAAGAGTAAAGTCAACTGGGAAAGTAAACTCCCAGCTGTTCAAGGAGTTAGTCAATAAGACCCCTTGGGAAACTGCCCTCAGGGACAAGAGAGCAGGACAGAGCTGGCAGATCTTTAAGGATGCTTTCCATAGAGCACAAGAGCTCTCAATCCCCAGGTTTAAGAAATCAGGACAGGAAGGCAAGAGACCGGCATGGATGAGTCAAGACCTGCTGGTCAAACTAAAGGGCAAGAAGGAAATCACAGGCAGTGGAAGCAGGGACAGGTGTCCTGGAAGAGTATAGGGATGCTGCCCAGTTGTGTAGGGATGAGGTCAGGAAGGCCAAGGCGCGGATGGAGCTGAAATTGGCAAGGGACATAAAGAATAATAGGAAAGGCTTCTATAGGTATGACAGCCAGAAAAGGAAGGACAAAGAAAGTGTACCCCCCGACGAACATGACTGGCAAACTAGTAAAAACAGATGAGGAGAAGGCTGAGGTACTCAACATTTTTGCCTCAGTCTTCACTGGCAATCTCTCTTCCTGCACCTCTCAAGTGGATGGACTGCAAGACAGGGACTGGAGAAGCAAAGTCCCTCATACTATAAGAGAAGATCAGGTTTATGATCACCTGAGGAACCTGAACATACATAAGTCTATGGGATCTGACAAGATGCATCCCAGAGTCTTGAGGGAATTGGCTGATGTAGTTGCCAGGCCACTCTGCATGATATTTGAAAAGACATGGCAGTCGTGTTAAGTCCCCGGTGTGGCTGAAAAAGGGAAACATTGCACCTATTTTTGAAAAGGGTAGAAAGGAGGACCTTGGGAACTACTGACATGTCAGCCTCGCCTCTGTGCCTGGGAAGATCATGGAACAGATCCTCCTGGAAACTATGCTAAGGCACATGCAGGATAGGGAGGTGATTCGACACAGACAGCATGGCTTCACCAAGGGCAAGTCTTGCCTGACTAACCTAGTGGCCTTCTATGATGGAGTAACTACCTCAGTGGACATGGGAAGAGCTACAGATGTAATTTATCTGGACCTCTGTAAGGTCTTTGACACCGTCCCCCACAACATCCTTCTCTAAATTGGAGAAATATGGATTTGATGGATGGACTGTTTGGTGGATAAGGAATTGGCTGGATTTTTGTGTCCAGAGGGTAGTGGTCAACAGCTCAATGTCGGGATGGAGTTTGGTGATGACTGGTGTCCTTCAGGGGTTCGTGTTGGGACCAGTACTGTTTATATCTTCATCAATGACATAGTCAGTGGGATCAAGTGCACGCTCAGTAAATGTGCAGATGACACCAAGCTGAGTGGTGCGGTTGACATGTCTGAGAGACAGGATGCCATTCAGAGGGATCTGAACAAGCTCGAGAAGTGGGCCCATGTGAACCTCATAAGCTTCAACAAGGCCAAGTACAAGGTCAATACAGGCTGGGGGGATGAAGGGATTGAGAGCAGCCCTGCCGAGAAGGACTTAGGGGTACTGGTGGATGAAAAACTGTACATGAGCCAGCAATGTGCGCTTGTAGCCCAGAAAGCCAACTGTATCCTGGGCTGCATCAAAGAAAGCATGGCCAGCAGGTCGAGGGAGGTGATTCTGCCCCTCTACTCCACTCTGGTGAGACCCCACCTGCAATACTGCGTCCAGCTCTGGAGTCCTCCGTTGAGGAAAGACATGGACCTATTGGACCAAGTCCAGAGGAGGGCCATGAAAATGGTCAGGGGGATGGAATGCCTCTCCTATGAGGAAAAGCTGAGAGAGTCGGGGTTGTTTAGCCTGGAGAAAAGAAGGCCCCTAGGAGACTTTCTTGCGGCCTTTCAATATATAAAGGGGACTTATAAGAAAAACGGGGACAGACTTTTTAGTAGGGCCTGTTGCGACAGGATAAGGGGGAATGGTTTTAAACTAAAAGAGGATAGATTTAGACTAGTTATAAGGAAGAAATTATTTACAATGAGGGTGGTGAAACACTGGCACAGGTTGCCCAGAGAGGTGGTAGATGCCCCATCCCTGGAAACATTCAAGGTCAGGTTGGACGGGGCTCTGAGCAACCTGATCTAGTAGAAGATGTCCCTACTCACTGCAGGGGCGTTGGACTAGATGACCTTTCAAGGTCCCTTCCAACCCAAACCCCGTTCTACGATTCTGGAATCATTGAAGAAAGGTTCTTTAAGCCATACTGTGTCAGGTATGTGTCAGCTAGTCTAAGCTCATCACCCTAGGTTATTTCTTTTGTCAAGCAAGATGAGTGCCAGCTTCTTCTCTCCTGTTTAGAAGCATACCTGACTACCTGAAAGGAAAGATTTTCATCTCTCCTAATTAAAGGTGTCTACAGGTAGTTTTGAACATCTAAATGCACACTTTGTAGAAAGTACCTTTGGTCACATGGTTTTCAACAGTGGTGTTTGTCTCTCTCTGCATGCTCTAAATAGGGAAATCAAATTGCTAAGCTTAGTGTTTAAGTTTTTGATGGTTAAATTTAGTAAAGATAAATCTCACACTTGTATTTCTTATTGTACATATATATTAGATGTGGATTTCACAGCATATTGAGGCCATACTGAGATATAATAGCTCCTTATGAAGTCATATTATCTGGGGTAATATTGATATGGATTTTATATTTTGCTGAATCTTCCATTCTTCATTAGCTTGGCAGGCTGGCAAGCAAAGCAAGGTTGTTACAGTTCTCATTTGGGAAAGTGATAACATTCAAATGAGGCTTGTGAAACAGGAAACATTACAAGGGCTTGGGTTACTTGTAGCTTTTAAAAAAAAATCTAGAGAAGTTTGATACTGAAAAAGATCATAAAGTCCCTAAATGAATGACCATTGCTCCAGCTATCACCCTGCTCTGGGGCTAATACCTACTACCTTGCTGGTTGGGACAACATGCTCAGCCATGACATCAAAGGGCTGTAGGCCCCTCCAGACTAACCATGGAGCGTGAGAGGAGAGGCCATCTGAGACCTGTCTGGAGGCAGACTGCCTGCATTTGAATGAATTGCAGAACACAGCTATTTCTAAAGCCTATTTGTGTGTTTCTAAAACCTACCCATGTGTTTCTAAAGCTTACTCATATGTTAATGAATTTATGAGTGAATTTTGCAATCTTGTCAGCCTTCTAAACCCTGGTAATTCTCAAAGACTGACATCATGAACTCCAAAGGCAAAATGCTAGTTGGAAATCAGTATTTGTTGATATTGCTGCTGAAAATATCTGGAATATGCTCTAACATTCCCTTCCTATTCAAATGAGGAAACCATACCTGTGTATTGGTTTTCTATCAGTATCAGGTATCTTCAAAACACTGTGATGTTTTGCTATACATTTATGCAGAGTGTCACCAGAACTGGAGATAATTATCTAGGTAAAACAGATTCTCTTCTCATACAGATTTGGCATAACTCTCAGGGGAGAATAGTGAAACAGTACAACTTTTTAGTGCATATTCCGCTTTAGATTTTAAAGAACATGGCCTTTTTTGGAGAAAGGTTAAGTATGAATTGCTTCAATATATTATCATACCAAGAAACAGCAAATGTTCCAATGAATATTTAGGTGGTGGTATTTCAATAGCTTTGAATACTTTTTTCTCTTCTCTCTTAACCCACCATTGATCAATTTTAAGTCCTAGAAAAATGCAGCTGGACTTGTCAAAACACTCTCCTTAATTCTGGTCCAGAAGCTTTTGTCACCTTCAGAATTTGTTGTAAAAAATTGCTTGCCCCTTAAAATGTCATTCCTCTCACTCCCCTCTAGGCCTTGCAGTAGCTCACTTGCTTCACTTTAGAAGATTTCTGGGGCACTTGTAATACCAAGTGGGAGGTCACAAGAGAAACATATTTCCAAGTGACATTTGTAAAAAAATGCCAGCCTGATGCTCTGAGGGCAGAGCAGGACATAAGTAAATCCATTGAAACCACTATTGTACCTAGGCAGGAAAACACTACTTAGAAACTGGGATTCTCTGGGTTTGATATTGGGGATTATTATACTTTCTCATCCTTATTGCCTTATACGCAAACGCCAGTGAGGTCCCTAGAAGTTCATAGGAACCACAGAGGAGCCATAGGAACCAATAGGAACCAGTGTGATATGCAGCTTATATTTCATCTGTGCATCTTGTTACACCATTTTTTCCCAACCTATACAGTTCTCTGATCTGGCCTCCCGTGTAGTTTTATAGATATAATATCCATATTTCTCCCACCAGACAGCATTTTTTTCCCCCAATATTTAGATTTCTCTAAATCCTCAATTTAGAGTGTCCCATTTCTACCAATTATGTTTCTCACAAAAATGGAAAATCCTCAGAAACTTCATGCGTACCTATTTGCACAAATATTTAACATGGGCTCTTTGGGGGTCTTTCCCCCTTTTTTGTTACTTTTACAGAAGCTTTAGGTAAAATTATTATGAAGTAATTTATAAACAATTATTTTTTAAAAAATTCTTATTGCAAAGAAATATATTACAAAGAAAATATTTTGTAAGCATGAACTGTTGTCGTCTGTTCTTACTCACAGAGGTACATAAGGCTGTACCAAAATCATACATATTTAATTCTGCTTTCTTAGACTTTTGAACTTTAAATATTACTAAACATCTTACAAAAATAATGTCTTTTTACATTTTATTTTATTACACCTAGAAAAAATAATGCCCTAAAATAACATTTAAGGGAAGAACTTAGAATGTTTCTTGATTTTTTTTTTTTTTTTTTTTTTGGGATGTAGCCAGATGCTGGCTTACAGAACAGCTGGAGCTATTCAGCAGATGACAGCTCCATAGCTGTTAGTTATCACTCCTCACTTGAGATGTGATAACGGGATGCATGACTACTGCTGGCCCATTTCAGGCCAAATAAACCAGATTGTTTTAAGGAAGCAGTGCAAGTCATTTAGGCAAACTCAATTTACTTATACTGAACTGAACTAAGAATGAACCCAGAAACATACCCACATTTATCCCGTTTAATTCCACTACAGTGTCAAAACAAAAAGCCCAGGACTCTTACATAGGCACTAAAGAGAAAGAAAGGCACCTCTAGAAGGTGATTCTTTCCATCTGAATCACTACCTGGAAGTACTTCATTCTCTTCATCAATTATCAAGAAATTCTGAGCTACTAATTTAGATTAAACTTCCCATTAGGGCATACAACTTGATACCTATATTTAGGATAAATCAAAATCTTGAAGACTGCTTCACATATGTGGGTGATATGTGAGGTATTCAGTGGACGAGGACTAATTCCTTCTTAAACAACAACAGCTGTTTTGCAGGCAAGTTGTTTTTTTTTTTTAAACTGATAAATTAACTTTTCCATAGATCCTTAAGACAAAGTCATATCATCACTGCTTGCAACAAGCATTAAATTCTTGCTTTCAAAATACAGTTATACCTTTACATCCCTTTTGGAAAGAATACCCAGATATAACAGTAAGCTTTTGGGAGGGGTTGTATGAACCAAGATTATGCATTTGCTGTGCACTCATTTCGTAGGATGCTGTTCTTTTCTTCTGTGTGGCCACGCCATCCCACAAACTAGTAAAAGAGGAAAGGTAAGACGTGTGTTCCTCACTCCTGTTTACTTTCCTTTGATGACTTTGGGAGGAGTGGAAGGGTTAAATAATTTAGCAAAGTTGAAAGAGAACAAGTTAGAGCAACTGGATCATGAAGATAATTATTTGTATTTATATTTGTATTTTTATTTATATTTATGTTGTTATTGTTATTATTTCAAATAAATTAAGTATGTCTTCATTGCAGAATTAGCTGAAGTGATGTGGGTATGAGCATCTGTCATGGTTTAACCTGGCAGGCAGGCAGCCAAATACCACGCAGCCACTCACTCACTCCCCCCTCTCCCCCACAGCGGGTCAGGGAGAGAATCGGAAGGGTAAGAGTGAGAAAAACTCATGGGTTGAGATAAAGACAGTTTAATAGAACAGAGAAGGGAAAATAATAATGATAGAATATACAAAATGAGTGATGCACAATGCAATTGCTTACCACCTGCGCTGACCGATAACCAAGTAGCAATCGGTACTTCCTGGAACACACCTACCATTCATATACTGAGCATGATGTCACATGGTATGGAATACCCCATTGGCCAGCTGGGCTAGCTGTCCTGTCTATGCTGCCTCCCATCTTGTGCACTTGGTAGAGCATGGGAGCTGTCCTTGGACTAGGAGGGTACTTAGCAACAACTGAAAACATCAGTGTGTTATCAACATTCTTCTCATACTCAATCCAAAACACAGCACTAGGAAGAAATTTAACTCTATCCCAGCTGAAACCAGGACAGCATCCAAGCTGGTTTAACTGTATTTAAGCAGACACATACAAGCTATTTAAGTCTTTACTGTCTCTCTTGCAAGCAAATCATGTCCTAGAAGTTTTCTGTTGCAATACCTGACATTCTCTAGTCTTCTTCTAGTGAATATGGAAGAGCTTACTTGTCTTCATAGATTTGAGGGAAGAAAATGACCTGATTGTGTGTCGGCTGTGAAGCTGTTTAGCAGATGTCCTCAGTAAAAAGTGCTCATCTTGCTCATTTGAGTAACAGTCCCAGCCAGGCTTAATCAGTTCCCCAAAGTCAGCTACCTGCCAAAATGAGAAGCCAAAAGTATCACCGGTCTACAGGAAAGCACCTAAAGTTGTGTTTCTATGAGTTGCTGAGCTAATCTAATAGCTCATTGATGTTTAAATGTGTAGAGGATGTTGCTCCTTCACCCTTCCTTGCTGCAGTCTGGGTGCTTGTTGGATCCTCCATTCACCAATCCAAAAGAAAGCTATCCACTTTAATTCTTTTGTTTTGTTTTGTTTTGTTAGTTTTCTGCAACATTAGCCATTTTAACTGCATCATGGTCTTTCAGCCAGGACAACACAAATAATAGATGTAACCTACCAATATTGGAAAGAGAAGAGAAAAGAAAACCAAGAAGAGTAAGAAAAAGAGGAAGAATGGGACATGTTAATGATGCTGAACTGCTACTTACCGGTAAGTGTAGAGGTAACCGTACAGAATTGCTTTTAAGCCCTCTCTTGTTATCTGTTGGACTGTGCATGAGTGAGATGGAAAAGAACTCTAAAAAAGAACAAGCACAAATCCAGAAGTCCCAAACCAGTTATCTGTGTGCTACATTTAGGTATATTACCTCCACTTTTTATTTCTAGTCAATTTTACAACAGAAAAACTATTTTTTATCCTGGTTTTACAAGAAACAGAATAATTCTCTCTTTCAATTTTCCCCCTTAAAAGTTCAGTACATGCATAATACAAATTTCTTAGTAGAAGGACTTAGCCTTATCAGACATTCATCTGTGCTGAAACAGGGGACACTGATGATCATTATTTTTAGGAAAATTACTTGAACATGAGCAAGTGAAAGGGTCATGACTCCTCCTGTATATTGACATTCCAACAAGTCTGAAAACATATTACTTGTATTTGTAAAAGCAACCATAAATTTCAACCTTTCTTTCCCTCCTCAGATCAACCATTTCTGTTCTGTCATTTAAGTGTCAACTCATGTAATTAGGTGTAAAGAGGCATGTGGTGTCAATATGTAATACTGGCACAGAACGAAGAATTCCTGAAAAAAGGGACATTTGCAGGGTAATGCCAACTGTCCACATAAACCTACCATTGCTTGACTTCTGTGCTGACTTGTGAGTAGGCAAAATGCCATCCAAACAGACGTACACGACTTCAGAGAGGCAAAATACCATGTATGTATACTAACGTATTTGCAGGGAGCACAGTTCCTACCAAGAATGTCAACTCATCCATCTATCATGAAAATCCAGACCCACAGTTATGGGAATGAGGCACAAATGACCCATCAATAATTTAGATTAGTTTCTAGCAGGATTCTTCTTCAACAGAGAGAAAAATTTTGGCCTACTACCCCATCTTATTGTCTAGGATTACAGATAATAATTTTAATGAAGTCTTTAGTGTCTCTAGTCTCTGTAAGGTTACACATGATAGAGCACAGTGACTATGCACCTGCTGCAATGCCCTGCCAGCACATTTTGTGCATCAGTTTTCACACAAACTGGTTCCTAAAATGACTAATGGAATTAGACTGGGAAATACCATGTCTAGAGGAAAAAGCAGCAGCAGCAGTCACATATTTTAACTAGGTTAGAAGATACAAACCAGCCAAGTTTTGCAAGATGGTTGCTGCAACTCAGATTTTTGATGGAGGATTTTAACCTGCTGAGTATAGGACTGTGCAGAGCACTTGTTGTCCCAAACACCGTTGCTCTGGAACCAAAGACAACATATCTCTCACCATGGAGCTCCACCCAAGCTAATTAGCCCTGCTGAGAATTCAGCTAATTAGTTTGGGCATAATGCCCTATTTAAGGAAAGATATCATGTGTGTGTATGTTCTTGGGTTATAATTCTTTAAGAAGTCAATGGGACACATGGAACCTTCCAGAAATTAAAAAAAATACCAAACAGCAAAACAAAACAAAACAAAACAAAAAGGGGGTTGGAAATATATGGGTGAAATTAACTGAGCATGCCCAAACAGAAAAGATTTGAAAGTCTCGTAGAAAGATTTAGAAGTTTACATTTTGTGCATGGGCTGAGAAGCTGTTTTGGAGAAGTGGTCAAGCTAGAGGATGGAGAGAACTAGAGGAACTAGAAAGAAGTGAATACAGTTTCTTCTAATTCAAAAACCTGAGTTTCAGTGGCTGGACTGAGAGCCAGAACCTGTCTGCAAGGGCACAGCTGGCAGAAGAAAAGTAGTTTCTAATGCTATTTTTTTTTTCCTTTTATTCTGCTTTTCCTAATCATGTTTACTACATTTAAACTGGCAAACAAAATGCTTCCTAAACTGTTCTTCAGCATGGAATGGCCCATGACCATATGATTATACTTTCCCATCTTCCAAAACAGGGTGGCTGAATGCATGCTGCTTATTGAGAAAGGTGCCTGACTTATGCTAAATCCAAACCTTGCTAGGGTCCTGGCAGGGCATCTGCTTATTCTCCTAGACCAAAAGCATGCTAGAGACTTCTCTAACAATTTAATAGCACAGCCAATGAAGTTCCAGGGCCCAGGAGATCTCTCTGGCAGTGTTTATCTTACTACTGCAAGAAAACTGTATTCAGTTTTCAGAGGGCTACATATTCTAGGTTTTAGTCTACTAAAAATAAAATTAAAACTAGGTTTAAATATAATTCTGTCTTTGGACTGGAGAAAATCTAAACAGATCTACCTCAAAACCCTGGTTGATTTTGAGTCCTGTCACACCAAAGTCATACAATTATATTAATTTTAGCACCTGCAGGACAACAATCTGGTTGCGCATCTGGTGATGACAGGAATTTGGCTTTTACAACCACGGGACCCACTTTGAGAATGGAGGACTGGTAGGGGGAAAGGGGATGCTCCTGACAAAATGGAGCCAAGATAATCTTTGCAAAAGGCTGGTCAAACTGATGAGGAGAACTTTAAATTAGGAACAGCACAACTCATGGTAAAGTGCAGTAGGGGTCACCAGTGCTAGAAAGCAAAGGTGCAGGATGATGGGAACAAAAAAGACCTCAGAAATGATAAAACAGGGCAAAAGCAAATTCACCTCAGGCATATGCAGCCTGGGAAACAAGTATTAGGAAGTGGAGGTGTGTACGTGTTCACAAAGCTATGACATCATTGAGATAACTGAGATGTGGTGGGCAGCTAAAGCAACAACTGAGATGTGAGGGCATTCATTTTTCTCCATTGACTATAGAGGCAGTTCAGAAGCTATGCCTAACCTTTAGATGGCTGTTTTTAGAGATGAAACCCCCTGTTACTTTTAGATGCTTTTTTATTTTTCTCTATCACCTGATTTTCAGAATGCTGAATATCCAGCTTCCCTAAAATCTATTTATTTAGGTTGAGTGATATAAAAGTTTGCTTACTTCTGGAAAAAAGACTGTTATGTTTGTATATGAAATGTGAACTGATGTTGAAAAAGAATAAAGTCCTTTCACACAGAGCACATACAAATACACACATGTAGACGCGTGCAATGAATATAGCTATTGATGTCAACATCTATGGATGAGCAAGATTTCCTTCAAAACTACATGTAGGCTTAATCCTTATGAGGCATGAAGTTAATCTGTCTTTCTATATATCTGTTTTGTAACTCAGTTGTCAGTCACGTTTACCCTGCTGGAAAGAGCGGAGCTGCTGCTGAGGTGAAATCCAAAGAATTCAACCAGACTATGACCCCAAATCTCTTCAGCTTCTCTCCGTGTTTTTTCAGTGCTGTGAGCAATAAACATATCAAGTGAGAGAATCCTCTCATATGCACACAAAGTGAAAAATAATACTAATTGTATAAGATTATATAATTGGTGATTATACAATATTGAGCTAAATATAATATACTAAATTGCATTTTTAAAATACCGTAAGATACTCCAAACTCATCCATAAGAAAAACCTGAGAAAGAGGTTAGCTGTCTACTCTCTAACTTCAACTTAACACACTTGAAAATCAACAGATAAAAGGAAGCAAATTGCTAGGGTACCACAGTGAAGCTTTCTGAAAGAAAAGCAATTGGAGAATGAAAGTGAGACCTTTAATAGTAGTTCTTAACTTGGGCATGGGGATTCGAGAAAGAGAGAGAGAGAGGCAATTTCTCAGGTACCTGAGACCCAATTATGTGACTGCAACTTGAACTGCATATGTAAGTGGAGAGAGAAGCACTTCTGACTTTAAAAGAACTCGCATAATATTTTCTCTGCTGCTAACTTTGCTAAACAAGGCAGTGCTGTGGCATTTCGATGTCAAACTGCACAGGTGCATTCTAGATGTTGTAAAACGTAAAGGAAGAAGAGAGTTTCAAGAAGACTGCATTTTGATGTAGAGTTAATATTGTCATAGAATGTCAGGCTATTCCCAAACACTTTACACTCACGAGTGGTTTCTGTGAAGAATTACAGTTAAAAGTAGACAAAAATAAAGGAGTTCTTTACCTATCTGAAAACATAACATTTTAGTATTCCTTTCTGAAAAAGAGAGAAAATATGGGAAAAATAAAAATGAAAATATTTCCTAGTCTTTCAAATTGGGTATTTTTGCATTAAAGATATAGCTTGTTAAAAAACCCATAAAGACCTGAGGCTTAGTGAGAGGCAATTTTTAAACAAAACTTTTAGAAAATAATATAACTTCCACATATGTGTGATGGTTATATGAGTGTGTAAATGCATACACAGAAAGAAAAAAAAAAAGACCTTTTTTTTCTGACCTGAATCTCTAACTGTACCTTCCTTTTTTTTTTTTTTTTTTTTCTGTTTTTTGGTTTTTGGGTGAGGCTTTTTGTGTGTCAAGGAATTAGAAAAACTACAAAACAAAAGCAAGCTGTTTATTTGCATCACTTCAGTCACGTGGTTGTTTACCCTGTAATGGTATTTGTCCTGGTTTCGGCTGGGATAGGGTTAAATTTCTTCCTAGTGCTGTGTTTTGGATTTAGTATGAGGAGAATGTTGATAACACACTGATGTTTTCAGTTGTTGCTAAGTGCCCTCCTAGTCCAATGACAGCTCCCATGTCTTCTGACTGAGCTAGGTACACAAGATGGGAAGGAACATAATCAGGACAGCCAGCCCAGCTGGCCAATGGGGTATTCCATAGCATGTGCTCAGTATATGAATGGTAGGTGTGATCCAGGAAGTACCGATCGCTACTTGGTTATTGGTCAGCGCGGGTGGTGAGCACTTGCATTGTGCATCACTCATTTTGTTTATTTTATCATTATCATTATTATTTTCCCTTCTCTGTTCTATTAAACTGTCTTTATCTCAACCCATGAGTTTTTCTCACTCTTACCCTTCCGATTCTCTCCCCATCCCACTGGGGGGTGGGGGGAGTGAATGAGTGGCTGCATGGTATTTGGCTGCCTGCCAGGTTAAACCATGACAGTATTATACCCATAAATCTATTCTTGGCCAATGCCAGAAACAGGATACTGACATCCATCATACACAGACGGATCTTTGATTCAATGACATACTCCTCTTTTTATGTTCTTACTGTAGCCATGTATTTTAAGGTGACAGCCACCCTCTTCAGTATATCGGGCACACTGAAACTACATAACTGACCTGTAATGGTTACTAAGGAGGCGGTAGTGAACATCCAAAGCTACAGTAAAGGCCAAATAGTGTTCAAAATTTCCATGGAGAATTTTAAGCAAAATCAAATTATTATACATGCTAGCAAAAAAAGATTTTAAAAGCCCATTCTTTTGCACAAATACTTGCTCAACCTTCATAAAAATGCAATTGCATTTACTGGAGCTCAGATAAAGACATGTATACTCAGATTAATAACATCATTAAAAAACCAACCCAATGAAACCCAGAAATTTGCTGGAACATTAACATAGCATGCCATTTGGTATTTACGGTATTAGGCTATTGTGACACAACAAAATCCAAGTGAGTGCTGTCTCATTTCTCTAACTTTTTGTAAAACTTTTAGTAGAGACAAGTTACAATTTCTTCTTTCTTTGTACATGAGTTTCACGCAAATATAATTATAAGAACAATTAGGCTGTTTTGTTTTTGTTTAAGTTTTTGGTTGCTTTTCTTCCATTGTAAATTTTCTGCATTACATGATGTATCTTACTTGATGTGTAGAACAATAATAAAAGCAAAAGTTTTAAAAGTATCACCAGAGGCACCAAGCAAAGACACTAAGGAGGTGAGAGAAAGAGGTGAGATATGTCTTCAATTTCATGTTATTAGGCATAAAGAAATTAACATAGCCAGTGATATATTGAAACCTATTACCTGTGGCAATTCTAATGTTTTTTAGCTGATGGGGATTTCAACAGAAAATTTTGCAGTAGATTCTTCTGCCTGTGTGTGTATGTATATGTAGATATGTATGCATATAACACAGAGGAGGTCTAGGAGAACAATATTATACAAAGCAAGAAATGTATTGGTTATTCATTATTAATATAATACTAACAAGACAAGAATATTTAGCTGCTAGAGGTTGGAAGACAGAAAAAAGGGCCATTAGTCTTGTACATTGCTTGCCACAAGGAATTTTCAGTGGGGTGGCTGCAAGAACAAAACTACACCACTCAGTGACATGTAATCAAAAATTTATTTGCTCAGTAGGATGGTTATAGTGAGTGGATAGCAATGTTGTATTCTAAGATTTGTATTCTGAGACACATGCACATGCACACATACACACACATTTCACACTGACAGTGCTCAAGGCCCCAGCTCCTCTGGGCTTATTCATCATGAACCCACGATGCCCATTTCTGGCTGGCAGCCAGGGAAATCCCCACTAAGGGCCACTGTGTGGGCACAGTATACATTTTCTTGAGAAGCAAACATACTGATTCTGCATGATGTGGTGTCAGGGTTGATGCACACCATCAGCCATCAACACAAGAGGTAAATACGAATCAGAAAGATTTTATCGAGTTTTATTAAGTTCTGGGGGGGGAAGGACTCCATTACCCCCAAGCTGCTCCTGCCCATTCTCAAATATTGAAGGTATCAACCAATTCATTATTAACAATTTATCCAAGTTGATCTTACCTATCAATGACCTTCATAAATACATTTTCTAACAAGAACAGCTTATAGAAAATTTATTAAACATTTTATATTTTAACCTGGAAATTATGTTCATTAGTATCACACAGTACAATTTTTACTTACTAGTTGACTATTTCTGTAATTAATTTTTGTACTCTGCACTTTGGATCAGGTATCAGATACAGATTAAAATTTGGTTCCAACAAATATTTATGCATTTTAATGTCAAATTTTGTTAATATTTTTACTATACTATTCAATCAGAAAGACATGGTATTTTTAAATTAAAAAAAAATCATATATACTTATCCCCAGTAGCCACTCAGGTCAATTTAAAAAGAAAATTATCATTTTGACAGCATCTGTAGAATTGAAAGAAGTAAGCTCTCACTCGAGGAGTGGTGTTAAATGATGTCGTGGTTTAACCCCAGCTGGCAACTAAGCACCACACAGCCGCTTGCTCACTCCCCCACAGTGGGATGGGAGAGAGAATCAGAAGAGTAAAAGTGAGAAAACTCAGGGGTTGACATTAAGACAGTTTAACAGGTAAAGGAAAAATGGCACACACAAGCAAAGCAAACCAAGGAATTCATTCACTGCTTCCCATCGGCAGGCAGGAGTTCAGCCATCTCCAGGAAAGCAGGGCTCCATCACATGTGACGGTTACTTGGGAAGACAAACACCATTACTCTGAATGTCTCCCCCTTCCTCCTTCTTCCCACAGCTTTGTATACTGAGCGTGACGTCATATGGTATAGGATATCCCTTTTGTGAGTTGCAGTCAGCTGTCCCAGCTGTGTCCCCTCCCAACTCCCTACTTGCTGGTGGGGTGGTGTGAGAAGCAGAAAAGGCCTTGACTCTGTGTAAGCGCTGCTCAGCAATGATGAAAACATCCCTGTGTTATCAACACTGTTTTCAGCACAAATCCAAAACATAGCCCCATACTAGCTCCTACGAAGAAAGTTAACACCATCCCAGCCAAAATCAGGACAAATGATGAGACTCCGACAGACATCAGGTGCAGTTTAACTAGAAATGTTAAATTCCAGACCTAAATTCACATGTTTTGAGGGATTCTGTGAGTCTATACACACATAGACATGCACATGCTAATGAAATGTATTTTAGTGATACTGAAGGATTTATATAAACTTTTATTGCAGTGAGGTATGTAGGATCATAGAATCATAGAATGGTTTGGATTGCAAGGGACCTTTAAAAATCATCTAGCCCAACCCCCCTGCCATGGGCAGGGACATCCTTCACTAGCTCAGGTTGCGCAAAGCCCCATGCAACCTGACCTTGAACACTTCCAGAGATGGGCCACCCACAACTTCTCTGGGCACTCTCATAGTAAAGAATTTCTTCCTTACATCTAATCTAAATCTACCCTCTTTCAGTTTAAAACCGTTACCTCTTGTCCTATCATTACAGGCCCCGGTAAAAATTGTATTGAATGATTAATGAATTTCTAATAAATGGCAAAAGGTGTTTGAAATTGAACGACTATAATTATTGTTCTGAATAACTGCAGAATGTTTTACTACCTTTTATTTTTGTTCCTGTTCCCCCAATAAAGATTCTGATCTGAAATTGTTGGTATTTCAGTTTCCCAGTACCCAGTAATTCTTGATGTTCTTAATTGCTCTATGGAAAAACTATCTTACATTTTAATCTTCGTTTTGTGTCTTCAGTGCCAGTATGAACTCACTTTAGTGGTCTGATTAGATAAAGGCAATACACCACTCTACTGTGTTTTCCCATGGATACTATTTAATTTATTTTGCGGGATTTTTTGGGTGCTAATGAGACTATTGTGTTGCTTTTGTTCTCCTCTGCAATACATTTTGGACTACGCAGAGACAAAGAAGTTCAATTCCAGTGCTTCCTGTACTTATCCATTACTTTTACTCTTTGTAAGTAATAATCCCATTCTGTTACTGTTTCAGTCACTGAATCCTCTGAGTCTGAGTCCTATGCATATTATACTGAACTATGATGGGATGCTTCGCCAATACATCAGGTGGGTTTCTTGGTAGTTTAAAACTTACTTTCTGTTGTGGACAAAGATGCAATACAAGTTCTAGGGCTTAAGCTAGAAGCTGTGAAATACACTGCATTTCTAAATGTTGTTTTCTGACTAAAAATAAAAGTAAATGCCTGAAAAATTAGGACTATATTTTGGCAGAAAATGAAAGCAAATACATAAAACATTGACTAAAATAACTGAAGATTCCTGAATGCAGTCCATTATGCCCCAAGTCATTCTCTGGGTGAAAAAATATGCTTCACACTCAAACCATTTATTTTTCATGTCTTGTAATAAGCAAGCTCTAAGCACAGTTCACTGTGTGATAGATTTCCTTCCACAAAGTTTAGCTTCCCTCAGTCCCAACCCGTTGACAGCGTTCCTTCAAGAAATTTATCAGCAAGGGCCAATGACAGAGAGGTCACAACTGTTGATACATCTCATGCATTTTTACATAGAATAATTGCCCTCTGAAAAAGAAGACATCTGCAAACATACAGGAAACTCCAAGAAAATATTAATTTACCTAGAATAAAGAGTAAATGTTGACAGTCTTACAGGAGCTCTATCACTTCAGTCAGAATCTAATTTGTAAATTTGTACAGAAAAAGAAAGTTAGAAACTAATATTTTACCAGGAGGTGATTGTATAAGATTTTGTAGAAGCGTACCAACATATCTGGTACTGGGAAAAATAAGGCCAATAGCTCCCATTGTAAATCTGCATTAATTCATGGTTCATTTCACTGTCCAACCAAAATTTCTTTCACTGAATGAACAACACAGAAAGATGTCTAATGACACATTATGGGACTGACTCCTGGACAGCGTGACAAATAGAGCAGTATTTTATTGCATTTTTTGGAAAATGATAAATTAGACGGAAAGAATACCTGGAACAAAGTTATTGTGGTATTGTTCCCCGTTTGGTTACTTCAAAACACTGATTTAGGAATAGCTGTGTCTCTGATATTTGGTTATGAATGTCCAGGTGTCCTGGTTTCGTCTGGGATGGAGTTGATTTTCTTCCTATTAACTGGTACAGTGCTGTGTTTTGGATGTGGTATGAGAATAGCGTTGATTACACACTGATGTTTTAGTTGTTTCTAAGTAATGTTTACGCTAGTCAAGGACTTTTCAGCTGCCTGGTGCTGAAAGCTGCCAGGTGCGCGGGGGGCTGGGAGGGAGTGTGGCCGGGACGGCTGGCCCAGCTGGCCAATGGGCTATTCCATACCGTATGACATCATGCTCAGCATATAAGGCTGGGCGAAGAAGAAGGAGGGGGGGACGTTCGGAGTGATGGCGTTTGTCTTCCCAAGGAACCGTTACGCATGATGGAGCCCTGCTTTCCTGGAGATGCCTGAACACCTGCCTGCCGATGGGAAGTAGTGAATGAATTCCTTGTTTTGCTTTGCTTGTGCGCGTGGCTTTTGCTTTCCCTATTGAACTGCCTTTATCTCAGCCCATGGGTTTTCTCACTTTTACCCTTCTGATTCTCTCCCCCATCCCACCCGGGGCGGGAGGTGAGTGAGCGGCTGCGTGGTGCTCAGTGGCTGGCTGGGATTAAACCATGACAACAGGTTATTACTCATACAGCATTAACAAACCCTCTCTGAAATCCCAGCAAATGATCTTTCATGTAACAAAGTATACCCCTGTTTATTGATAAACCACTGGGTACTTTTTGCTGACCTTCTGCTGTTGCCTCTTAGCTCTGGTGCATGGTTTTTTCCAACATCTGAAGAGTAATGTGCATTACAGCACACTCTGTTTACTCCCATCTGTGAAGGGCAGTTTGCTAACATGGCAGTTAACTCATGTTTGTCTATTTTGATAAATAATTGAAGCTCAAGAATTACCAGCTGAAATCAAGGTCATATGACCAGATATAGCTGTTTGCT
>NW_009219966.1:0-27131 GCF_000690835.1 Fulmarus glacialis
CCCCCCCACATCCAATAAAGGGTTTTGACAAAATTTTGACAAAAAGGCTGTGTTTCAGAGCGATAAACCTGCAGCAGAATTTGCTTTTTATCCATAACTGTCCCTCCAGTGTCATCTGTCCCTCACTACTGTTAGTCACAGAGCACTGGACTGGCACAATATTTGGCTGACACCACATGGAAAACCCTCACTCCCATAGGCTGGGGGTAAAGATGATCTATATCATCTACTGCAGATCGATGCCAAGATCTCTGAATTAGCTCTGACTGGATTCATAAGTCAGCACGGCACAGTAAAGGACTGGGCAGTCACTCCGCTGGGCCTGCAAGCAAGATAGCATGGAGAAAGCAGACAACAGAGGGAGAAGTCTATCAGCTTTACTAAACACATGTTGAAACAGGAGCGAGTTAGGAAAAGAGAGTTCCTGCACAAAGTAAAGCAGGAATCAGTGCTTAGCAGGGAAGAGCATTAAACAGAAGTCATCTACACAAGTGGCACCAGAATTTTTAACTCAAGGATTTTAGGAAATCTTGAGTTAACCTTGCTGTCAGAGAAAGGCATTCACCAGAACAGTATGAGCAGGACGGGAGGAAACTCATGTTACTGAGGAACGGCAGGGAGAAAAGGAAGGGACTGAGTTCAGAACATGAAGCAAAGAACTAAAACAGAGTCAGAAACAGACAAAAAACTACAGTTAGATGGAGAGAAAGCAGATATTTTAACTGTTCCGTTCCTGACAACATCAGCAGGATCATGAAGTCATACCAGTACTGTAGTAGAACTACTGCCAGACTATCCTAATGATATTTCACAGCGGAAATGCCAAAGGAGATAACGCCCATGTCTGCAGAAGTATTTTGGTGATGGGACAGTTATGAATACAAAATCCTGTGTCGTGTATATTTGAAGCATATTTATGAAAGGCCTGTGTTGGAAAAAGGTGTATGACCTTAAACACACTATCAACAGTTTCACATTTTTACGCAAGTATAAAAGTCAGATTTGCAGGGCAAGAGACAAGATTGTTTGTACTTTGTGAAGGAAAGCAGGAGAGTAGAGGTGGACGTGGAAAGACGGGGGAATGGTTCTTGGCATAACACAGCGTTGTTAGAGAAGTGGAAGAGAAGACTTAAGAATAGAAAAACTAAGAGGAATTAACAGTAATAACAGGGGAAAAGATAAAAATGAAAGAAAAGGAATACTGGGGAAAAAATGAAAAAAGGCAATTTTAAAAATCGCATGCTTAAGAGTAGCTGACTGTCGACAAACACATGTATCTTTTGCAGGGACGATCACCATAGGTTACTAACCCATAAAAGAATTTGACATATTAACTCTGCTCAGAGTACTAAAAATCTGTGTGAAAAACGGAAACAGAATTTACAAAAGCTGTACTTGGCAAAACTGCTATCCAAAACAATTGAAAGCATAGCTAAATAACAAGCCCATAAAACACAGCTGGTGGTAAACAGGATCCTGCCTGATTACCATCCTGCCTGATTACCATCCTGCCTGATCCTGCAGGTTTACCGCTGCTTCTCCCACTGTCAGAAGGCTCACTGGGATGACCCTCAATGCAGACGGCACCATCGCTTTCTACTAGTTCCTTCTCAACACGTGCCAGCACGCAGATGGACGAGCCACCATAAGGATTACTGTTACAGCTGATCATCGATTATTTAACCCCATTTACCCCTGCCACAACTGTACTATTTACATATGTTTTATATCCCTTTTACATACTGTCATACTTTCTATTACCCCTATTCTGCACAGTAGAAAAAGTACTTTTCTATACAAATGTTAAGAGGTGAAACAGTGAGAATATTTACTGTTTCAGTCCTTCTGTAAACATCTATTTCCTTTGTAAATAGATGTAAACATCTATTTGACTTACTGGTTTCAGACCTAACTATTCCTACAACTGAAAACTTACTGTAGTTTTTTTGTAATGCCTTTGCACGTAAGGCATCACATGCAAGGATTTTCTGGTTTGCATATAAGGATTTTTTAATTAGAAGGGCAGTACAGGGCACTTCCCCTGTTCCTGCTTAGGTTTTCTTCATTTCATAAATGTCAAAGGCTTACTTTAGCCTTTGATTTCCGTGCTACAGGGATACACATTTTCCGTATTCAGATGATTTGCACTGATGTTAACGGGCCATTAAAAATCCTGGGAGTAATCTTAAATAATCTCTCTCCTTTCCTTGTACCTGAAACTAAGCTATTGTTTTCCTCTTATAAAAGAGAAACAGCATTCTAGCACAAATGCTCAAAAAAATCCTAGGGATTTAATTTTAGCCCAAATGAAGTTGAAGTCAATTGAAAATTCTCAGACAAGTCAGGCTTTCATTGTAAAAATAATTAGTTTAAATTTTGTCACAAATGTTGACAGCTTTTCAAGTTGTAACATTCGTAGCATAGTTATTACCATAACTATAAAAATTCATGCAGAAGGACATCTTTCAGGATTCTGCAAAGTTTTTTAGATTAAATCCATCCGAACCACTTTGTCAACTGATATCAAGACTCCACAAACTATGCTGCTTTTCATACCTCACTAACAATTCCTTCAAGTTCCTGAACAATAAAGGGTACATTATCAAATTATAAACATAGGCAACTTCATCATTTAGAAATTAAAATGATATTAAAAATGTAAGTTGTATCATTTTAGATTTACTATTTTCAAGACAATCTGAGCATACCAAGGGCCAAATTAAATACTAAACATTCCAGATTAGAACAATCAAAATATTTGCTAAAAAAGAATGAAGAAACAATCACACAAAAAAGTAGCTTTAGTAGTTGTCTAAAAAAAAGGTGAAAACTGAACATAAAAATGAAAACTATACAAGACAGCACAGGAACCTTTTAAAAAGTTATAGTTGAGATATAGAATAGATTTCTATGGAGATGCTCCAAACAAAGTTATGAAAGAAAAACGGGGAGGGGGCAGGGGGGGGCGACCCAAAACAAACCACTAAGCATACTGAGTAATCTACTCTAAGATATGCAGAAAATCCATGTTAGTAGCCCACTTCATTGCTTGTTTTCCTGATTGTGCTACTTTTTTTGAGAAAGATCAATTAATAAAACAAATGCAATGTGGATTTTTTTTTTCTGAAATCTGATTATTAGAAGCATGGAAATGCTAATCACCTTCATTCTTCTGCTCTCACAGGTGGGTTTTTTTTGTTTGTTTGAGACTGTAAACTTAATAAAAGAAAAACTTACAGGAAAACACTAGGGCAGAAACACAGAAGGGTTAAGGTTGGAAAGGGCTTCTGGAGATCATCTAGTCCAACCCCCTGCTCAAATCATGGTCAACTACAGCAGGTTGCTCAGGATCATGTGCAGTCAGGTTTTGAGTAATTCCAAGGATGGAGTCTCCACCACCTATCTGTGACCTGTTCCAGTGTTTGACCACTCTCACTGCAAAACAAACAAACAAACAAACAAACAAACAAAATTATCCTCTTTCAACAGAATTTCCTGTATTCCAATTTGTGCCTGTTGCCTCTTTCAGTGGGCACTACTGAGAACAGTCTGGCTCAGTCTTCATTGCCCCCTGCCAGTCGGGAATTTATCCTTGTTGGTAAGACTCTCCTGAGCCTTCTCTTCTTCAGGCTGAACAGTCACAGTTCTCTCAGGCTCTCCTCATATGTCAGATGCTCCAGTTCCTTTATCTTTGTGGCCCTTTGCTGGACTTAGTCAGGCATGTCCATTTCTTTCTTGTAATGGGAGTCCAGAACTGGACACAGGACTCCAGATGCTGCCTCACTATGCAGTGCTGAGTGGAGGGGATCACCTCCCTCAACCTGCTGGCAATGCTCTAATGCAGCTCAGAAGGTTGTTGGCCTTCTTAGCCACAAGGCTGCATTACTGGCTCATGTTCAACTTGGTGTCCACCAGGACCCCGAGGTCCTTTTCAGTAAAGTTGCCTTCCACACAGTCAGCCTCCAGCCTCTATTGGTGCCTGGAGTTATTCCTCCCCAGGTGCAGGACTTTGCATTCCCCTTTCTTGAACTTCACGTCAGCCCATTCTCCAGCCAGTGCAGGTCCCTCTGAAAGGCAGCACAGCCATCTGGTGTTATCAGCCACTCCTCCTAGTTTTGTATCATCTGCAAACTTGCTTATCCTTGTTGACTCTCCTGAGCCTTCTCTTCTTCAGGCTGAACAGTCACAGTTCTCTCAGGCTCTCCTCATATGTCAGATGCTCCAGTTCCTTTATCTTTGTGGCCCTTTGCTGGACTTAGTCAGGCATGTCCATTTCTTTCTTGTAATGGGAGCCCAGAACTGGACACAGGACTCCAGATGCTGCCTCACTATGCAGTGCTGAGTGGAGGGGATCACCTCCCTCAACCTGCTGGCAATGCTCTAATACAGTTCTCTCAGGCTCTCCTCATATGTCAGATGCTCCAGTTCCTTTATCTTTGTGGCCCTTTGCTGGACTTAGTCAGGCATGTCCATTTCTTTCTTGTAATGGGAGCCCAGAACTGGACACAGGACTCCAGATGCTGCCTCACTATGCAGTGCTGAGTGGAGGGGATCACCTCCCTCAACCTGCTGGCAATGCTCTAATGCAGCTCAGAAGGTTGTTGGCCTTCTTAGCCACAAGGCTGCATTACTGGCTCATGTTCAACTTGGTGTCCACCAGGACCCCGAGGTCCTTTTCAGTAAAGTTGCCTTCCACACAGTCAGCCTCCAGCCTCTATTGGTGCCTGGAGTTATTCCTCCCCAGGTGCAGGACTTTGCATTCCCCTTTCTTGAACTTCACGTCAGCCCATTCTCCAGCCAGTGCAGGTCCCTCTGAAAGGCAGCACAGCCATCTGGTGTTATCAGCCACTCCTCCTAGTTTTGTATCATCTGCAAACTTGCTGAGGGTTTTCTCTGTCCCATCATCCAGGTCATTACTGGTCACTGCTGAAGATGGTAAACAGCACTGGACCCATTATTGATGCCCTCAGTACACCACTAGTGACCAGTCTCAAGCTGGACTTCATGCCACTGATCATAACTCTCTGAGTCTGGCCATTCAGCCAGTTTTCAATCCACCTCTCCATTCATCTAGTCCATACTTCATCAATTTGTCTATGAGGATATGATGGGAGACAGTGTCAAAAGCCTTGCTATAGTCAAGATAAACAACATCCACTCTTAACCCCCCATCCACCAAACCAATGACTTCATTATGGAAGGCTATGAGGTTGGTCAGGCGAAATTTCCCCTTCATAAATCAATGCTGAGTACTCCCAATCACCTTCCTGTCCATCATATGTTTGGAAATGGATTCCAGGTGAATTTGCTCTATCACCTTTCCAAGGATCCTGCCAAGGATCCAAGTTTCTCGCCCTTCTTGAAGACAGGCTTTCCTCCAGCCTGCAAGAGCCTCTCCCAATTGCCATGACCTTTCAAAAATTATAAAGAGAGGCCTTGCAATAACATCAGCCAGCTCCCTCAGCACTTGTGAATACATCCCATACACTTGTGTATGTCTGGTTTGTTTAAGTGTTCTGTAACCTGATCTTCCTCCACTGAGAGAGTCTTCCTTGCTCCAGATTTTCCCACTGGTATTGGGCACCTGGGATTGCAAAAGCATTAAAGACCATTAAAGGTGAAGAAGGCATTGAGTACCTCTGCCTTTTCCATGTCCTTCATTAGATTCTTCGTCCCCCTCAGCAGCGTCCTTTTGCTGCGGATGTACCTGTTGAATCCTTTCTTGTTGCCCTTCATGCCCCCATCAGATTCAACTCCAGGTGGGCTTTGGCTTTCAGAACCCAATTCCTACATGACCATACAGTGTCTCTACATTCCTCCCAGGTCATCTGTCCCCGCTTCCACCTCTTGTATGCTTCCTTTTTGTATTTGAGTTCAGTGAGAAGCTCCTTGTTCATCTTTGCAGGCCTCCTGCTGCCTTTGCTTGTCGGGAAGACCTATTCTTGAGCTTGGAGGAGGTCACCCTTGAAAGTCAATGTGGGGTTTCTCCTGGACCCCTCTTCTCTCCAGGACTGTGTGTATCCCATGGGATTCTTTCAAGCTGATCCCTGAGCAGGCCAAAGTCTGCTTGCCAGAACCCTGAAGTTAGGATCCTGCTTTTTGGCTTTTTCTCTCCTCTGAGAAGCTTGAACTCCCATCATCTTGTGGTTAAGTAAGAGAAAATGAAGTGACTGAGAGTATCATCATCAGATATGGAGATACTACAAATGTTTCTTAAAACTATCTTAAAACTTAAAAGTAAATGCCAATTCTCATCTGGAAACAGGCAGTTGATGAAGAATTGACAGAAGTTCTTGCATTTGGAAGAACTATGATCTACCATTTTTAAGTTTAAATTTAAACTTAAAGTTATTTATATTATTCACTGCTATGGCTGAAAAGGTAAATCAAGTGAAATGATGCAACTGAATTAATAAATCCAAAACAATCTATTAACTTGAAACAGCCACACGAAAGGCTGCGAAAAAATACTTATTCTCTTAGAGGTTTACTGATCTAATTTAAACATAACAGTGGTATAGAGATCATGCAAATATATGGGCAGTAGAGTGGATAATAATGTTCTAAGGTCTGATCCCTTACTTAATGCATACTCCCATTTTGGGGGAAAATCCTACCCCCAAAAGGTTGTCTGTGAAAATGCTGTTTTCCACTCTGGTCAAAATTTAAGGATCTTATGGGGATGGGTCTTCCTACATAGTAACAAGTCAGTCATATAAAGTCAAACCGGGAGAATGCTACAATTGTGGATGCAAATATATGACTTGAGAGATCATCTTATCGTACCATTCATATTATTATGGAAGAGAAACTAGACATACTGAAGTCCTGGCTACAAAAAGAAAAAGAGGAAAAAAATGTCTGCATAGAATTAATTCCTTTCCCTGCTGAAGCCTCAAAGCGGTTCCTAACTAGTTTGGTTACACCGTAATTTTGAAATACCAGTATCTACAAAGTCAAAAGAGGCACCAACTCTTGCCATTCTCCTTCAGGAAATAAGCAATGAACATATTGATATAAGTAGTCCTACTGTTTCAATAAAAGAGACTGTAACATTTCCAATACGTGCATATATATATACACACACACATCTGTATCTACTTTTTTCCCACACAAAGATACACATATTTGGGATATACATAGGGTAAAGTAGCTAGGCTTTATATGAACTTGTTAGGATAGTGAAAAAAGATTAGCTCTTACAAGATGATGAATTACACAGACCAGTTTACCCTGTTGAAAATTTTGTCCACTGAGAGCACCGTATTGCTATGACTAGACTAGATCAGTCACTTTAGCTCTTCATGTAGGGACCTTTGTCTAACTGCATATGAGGACAGGAATTCCTAAGTTTGAAATCATACCTGCGGACTCCTGTGGATTTTTTTAAGCATTATGTTTCAGTTGCCATGTTCTTACATGAAGACAATGCATACATTAGTGAATTGTTTTAAATAATTTTGAAATAATCAAAAATATGCAAAATATGGTATAGCTGTAAAAATATTTTCATAAAATTTTCAATTTTATTTCTAAAAGCCACTTCTAAGTTCATAAATTGCCTGCCAGTCTATAAGTAAAAGAGGTTTTCCTCCATGTTATACTACTGTATAATCGTGCAGAATTCTTGCTTTCTTCCAAGGGTCATAAAATTGGCTCCTGTCATACAGAAGATAATGGATAAGATGAATAACTATCCCTCTCTGAAATGGCTCAGTCTATGGTCCTATGAGCTGAAGGATAAACCAACTGGCAAAACGTGAACCTGAAGAGTCTTTTTTACATTAAGTAATAGTTAGGACTGTCAGGTAAAACGAAGGATACAGCAGTCGAGAACAAGATATTACTCAATTAAGAGTAGATTGGAACCAACAGTTAAATCCTAAAACATCCCAGTGGAGTCTTGGTTTGTGCTAAGCAGCCTAACTCCTATTGACCATTTCCCTATTTCATCGGCAGGATGAGAACACTCTAGACTAGACACAGATTTTTCACACAGAGCATGCAATTAAGTAAGTGAATAAAAGAGGACTTTCAGGAGTCAGGTAATAGAAACCTGTTCAAGTTAACTTAGGGTAAAATTCTGAAATAAACCTGCAAGGAGACACAGATTGCCTGGTTGCTCTGACACACTAGCAAAAACTGGCAAGTCTATTCTCAGTTTTTCAACCAGGTGTCTTATAAAGTATGAGCACAGAACATATGGAAACAAGCCCTGTGGCATAAGGGTATTCTCTCACCCGTTAAAGATCAGGTTTTGGAAACTCTGGCTTGAGGAAGAAATTACAACAGCTTATTTACTGTTAGGCAGCAGCTTTAAAACAGCTGATGGATAAAATTGCAGGTTCCCAGGCTACAGAGAGGCACCAAAATGGCATTCAAAGTGTCAGTGGCATCTACTTGATGAACTATTTGCCCTTCTGACAGACATTTATTTGCATTTTTTAGAAAGGGCTTTCAGCATAAATGAGTATTTGATTAAAGGTGGGAACTGTGATAAGAGTTAGAAATTATTAAAAAGATCTAGGAACATTTTCGTAAGTATGTATCTTACAAAATGCAGTTCTTATTTAAATAAGATATTATTGAATTGCAGTTACAAAATTAATTTTTCATTTTCCATTATATGTGTTCAACATATCTTAGTACTGGAACAGTTAATGGTTTGTGAACAGCTTCAGCGCCTTTTACAGTCAAAAGCAATATGAATAAATCTTTTAAAGTTACAGAGGTAGAAAAGGGATTACTAATCATCCTGCTATGTGGATTTACTGATTGTACGTTGTATGCAGTAACTGGAACCTTAATTATGGACCAAAAGCCCTTGTTCTCTCTGTACAGAAGGTACTAAGATAACATAGCCCAAATTCATCACATCAAATTCTAGGTACTTTGCTGAAATCCCTACGATAAGAACATATTTATACTAACCTCCCTGAGATTTCAGTGAACAAAGATAGTGATCTCCAAAGGACTCAGAGATTAACCACCCTCTGAAGGTGCCTCTCATTCAGCTAAAGATAGATCCCAAACCAGTAGCCCAACAGAGAAATGCTGTAATAGAAATTTTGGGTAAACACTTCCCAAACATTGAATAGTTGAACTTTAGGGAAGCTCTTTTTTTAAATGAGCCCATTCAAAAATAAAACTTCAAATAATATTGTTTGAAAATATACAATTGTGAGGAAAACAGAAGTTGGCATTATGATCCGATGATTGGCAAAGGCCAGCTTCATTACCAAGCAAGAAGGAACACGTAAGACAGCAACAGACACTGAACAAAGAGAAAAGTGGTCTGTGTTTGACACAGTACAAAAAGGAAGAAACAGTATAGAATAGAAAAGGGAAGAAGAAAGCAATGGCATCTCACAGCCTATTCATAAATCACAGGCCTCCTTAGCTCAACCACTTTGTGTCCTCTTCACATAGAATCCATCTAACTTGGGTCTGTCACAGCTGAACATTCCTAATTGTGAAGATCAGGTAAAGAGGACAACATATGGTTTTCACTTTCTTCAGACATGTTTAAGTCACACTTACTATGCAGGGGAATCTTCCCAGGGTAGAAGATGAGCTGCGAACCCTGTCGTAACTCCAGTTAAACCAATACAACTACACCAGTTCCACCGGCAGTGCATTTTCTCTAAGCATATGTAGCCAGTGATAACCCTCTCATCATTCAGAAAAATATCCCTGAAAAACTTCAGCTGGAAGCAGTGAAATGCAAGTGAAAGCTTGAAGACTCAGTACTGTCCCAGCTGTGACACCCATGCCATCACCAGCGTCATAAACATACAGTCCTAACACATACAAAAATTCAATTTTTAAAACTATGAAAATTAGTAAGTAGACCATAAATCTTCAGAAGTTACATACACATATAAATAGCCACTGGCTACCATAAATGTAGCTTACACTTATAGCTGTAAAGGCTTACGGACACTTATCATGCAGGTGTCCATAGAGTTTCTCAAAAACTAGCTACAAATTAAAACATTATATAATTCTATTTTTCATACTAAATTTGCTTGTACAACTTCCCAACTTAATGATACCTAAAGATGTAAAAGTGATGGAGTCAGATGCCATAGGCTGTCCTAAATAAAAATGAGCATTCCCCAAAAGATAAATTATCTGTTAAACGAAATTTTCTTTGGTTTATACTCAGAAAAGCAGCAAGTTTCCACCCTGACAATCTCCAATAATATATTCTCTCCTGCTTTTCCTAACATCTCTTTACCAAAGCCTTTATTTCATTTAAAGAAGGTGTCTGCATAGTTACCTACACCTACTCCAATGTAAGTTGCCTGTTTTGGTTTTGTCCTGGTTTCGGCTGGGATAGAGTTAATTCTCTTTCTAGTATCTCGCGGGGCGCTGTGTTTTGGGTTTGGTATGAGAGGAAGCGCTGTGTTTTGGGTTTGGTATGAGAGGAATATTGATGCACATTGATGCTTTAGTTGTTGTTAAGTAGTGCTTACACTGGTCAAGGACTTTTCGGCTTCCCATGCTCTGCCCGGTGCATGAGAAGCTGGGAGGGAGCACAGCTAGGACAGCTAACCCAACTGGCCAACAGGGTATTCCATACCATATGACGTCATGCTTAGTATATAAACTAGGAGGCGTGGTCCGGGAAGGGGGATTCGCGGCTCGGGGATGGGCTGGGCATCAGTCGGCGGGTGGTGAGTAGTTGCATTGTGCATCTCTTGCTTCTTATATTCTATTATTGTTGTTGTTGCTATTATTATACTACTATTCTACTTTATTTTATTTCAATTATTAAACTGTTTTTATCTCAACCCATGAGTTTTCCCACTTTTGCCCTCCCGATTCTCTCCCCCATCCGACCAGAAGGCGGGTGGTGAACGAGCGGCTGTGGTATTTAGTTGCTGGCTAGGGTTAAACCACAACAGTTTTGTTTTGTTTAAATTATCACAAAATGTCTCTGTCCTTAATTGCTTAGGGTGGTTTTTTTTTTTTGGCAGACTTCTTTCCACAGTCTGTAAAAACAAAGTTGTTTAAGAAAGGACACAGTTATTTGCCTTTCAACATGCTGATATTTCTGACTCGGTCCTCTCCCTGTTAAATTAGAGATAATTCATATTTCAGAAGTACAAAAAGTGCATGTTTTTTTAATCAGGACATTATTTTGGGGAATTGTGTCTTGTTTACACCTGAAAAGCATCCCAAATTATTATGTAGGCAGAAATAAAAGTATAGGCATTCTTCTGAATATTTAAATTTGTCATGCATGAAATCAGAAATAAGTCTTCCTATTATAGTTTGTGTTATTCATATAATTGGCACTGAATTCCAAAACAGGAGTACCAAATTAGAATATAAGCAGACATACTCCTAATTTCCCACCCCCCACCTCCCCCCCCGCCACTGTAATGCTGAGCTGCTGGCATCATTCTCTCCGCAGTACTCATACTGCCTCAAGGTGGGTATTTTCTTACCCACCTTGGTTTTGTTTGTTTCTTCCAGGGATAACAATATCTTTTTGTGTGCTTGTTTGATATCTTTCTATAGCCTTGTTTTCATACATCTTGAGATAGGAAGTAGTTTGGCAAGAAAAAAATAAGCAAGAAGAGACAGAGAAAAGAGAGATCATCATCCCTATTGAAACAATAACACAGCCTACAAGCAGGGGAGACCCACTTCTTCACAGACAAGGAACTGACAGAATTCTTTTTGGAAGATACTGATGACACAGCAATGGGGTCCCCACTCTAAGAAAGAGTAACCCTCCTTTAGTTGGCAAATTCACCCTTGCAACACAGCCACCGGGAAGTACAGATCACTTCTACTTGGAATCAATAAGTTTAAGCTGATTCTTTTAAAGATGTTTGTGTGAGAGAAGAAAATAAGATCGTAATAAGCAACATATACACAGACATGAATTGTGTTCTCTTAAACTACGTAATTTTGAATGTGAATTTCATTAGTGCCAAAACACTTCTTACATCTGAGACTGGAAAGAATACAGATTTAGAATACTGAAAAATACTGCAGCCTGTTCTCAGATATTAAAAAGGTTGTGGAAGACCAGCAGTAGGATTTGGCCCTTTACATTTGTGTTATTTTCACGTTTTCTGTTCTAGGCTAATACTGCTTTCCACAGTGAGACATGAGGAACAGCATTTGATGAAACGGGTAGACAGGTTGCTCAGCTTAATGACTTCTCAGATGCATTATTATGCATGACACCTCATTCCTACCTGGTAGGATCGCCAACAGCAACTGAGAAACATGTAACACTAGCATCTGCAAGCACACAGCTAAAACTCATGAAAATGAAGCTAACAGCTCTCTGCTGCTTTCATTTATCACCTATTCCATTTTTTTCTGTCTGGAACCACTTTGCGAGTTAAATTGCAGTAGTGTCTACGGCAGAAGCCCATAGCACTAAGGAACTGATTATGAATATTACTCTAGAAGAACTACCTCTTGTTTGCTTGTTTGTATAATAAATTTTAAGTATTCATTATTTAATATTCATCTTTCTAATGATAAGAAATTTATTATTATACATACAGTGGACACTTTTTTCCCCTCCTCATTTGCTATAGTTGAAAGTCGCTATGCACAGTAAAAATTTCAGCAAGCCTATTTTTTCTAAAATGCTCCCAGTCACCAACAGAGAATTTACTTCAAGTATTTTAAATTATTCTAAAAATTAATTATTAAGAAATTATTTTATTACTAAAAGGCACTACACATTACTCAGTTGTTAAAACATCAGTATCCTATGTCAAAATACAGTGGGATGATCAAATTATTGACTGGGGAAAAAAGAAACAAGTTGTGAGTCATTCTTGTACACAATACAAATCAGACATCAGTTTATTTATTTCATCTTCTCAATGTTTCAACACCGCAATACTAAAAAAAATGACCATCATCATCATGTAAATGGGATCAAAACTGCCTTGCATCAGTGACTGCTGCCTACCTACGTAAAAGGGATCTACCTTTCAATACTTGTTCTGTGCCTTCAGAATCACCAACTATTGATAATAAAGATTTCATGAGGCATATAACAATGGTTAAAGGACCAAGGGAGATTATCTAAGACGCTATAACTTCTATATGAAACAAGGGATAGGTAGCATGGATAGAAATGTAGAAAATGCAATTAAAATTAAGGGTAGTTTCTAACATTTCAGTATACCTTTGATTTTGGTTTCCACCTTGAGTGATGTGCAGAGAATTTGAATTATACTCCAACATGCAATTTCCACATTTAGCCCCACTGTCTGCCAACACCTCCATAACTACTTTTACACTGCATTTAGTTAGCCAACAAGTTAGTAGCAGCAAGCTAAAAACTTAATTGTTCACACACTGCAACTTTTTCTGGCAAAGCAGGGAAGACAGGATAGACTCTGCACATAAATTCACAAACCGAAACATATGGTTTTAGAATGGGGAGAAGAAAGCCACCTCAGATCACCTACATGCTCCACCCTCAGTCTCTCCCCCATATATTCACTTCCACACAGTGTAAAGCACATCAGTGTAACTGATACCCCTGTACCAGTGCTTCATTCCTGCAACAAAACTTCATAGGTCTTCATCAGGTACTGAACCAAAGCTCAGATCTGATGTGCAAAAAAGAATATGAAGACACAGCATACATGCTGCCTGAATATCTGAATTTTGCAAAGCAGTCTCATGGATTTATTTCAGTAGTTTAATTGTAACATAACGGTAGCTTACTGTGGTGGGTCAGACTGGAGGTCAGATTGAGTATGTGTTGACAAATGTGTTTTAAATCATTTTAGGGGATTAATTTAAAAACAAAGTGAGCATAATAAATTTTATATAACACTAACCTTAGTAAGGTCAGGTTTTACAGTCAAGTAGAAATCTTTCTATATTCACAGATAGGCAAATTTGTAAAATCATGGTAATTAATTCAGTTATTATGGGGATATATAATGGCTAAAATGCAGAGCTGTCACTGTCCTAAAAAATATAACAATTTGAGTGTGTTTACATTGAATAGGAAAATAAGGTGACGTGTAAAAAATAGGTGATCTAATAAAATAGGTGACCTGTCAGTGACTCAAAACTCGCTCAAGACCTAACTCAGCAAACCACTTTAGTACGTACTCAGGATTTAACAAGAGCATTCCTGAAGTCCAGTCCTACTACTGAAATCAACAGGTTACTGCAGGCCACCGCAGGCCACCTGTGCCTGGCTAGGTGTGCCACGTGTGGGGTCCTCCACCTCGGTGTTCCTGCAGGTCCTCGAGGGGACTTCTGCACCAGGACAAGCCCCAGCGGGCTGTGGGAAGCGGCAGGGCACACGCAGAGCTGGAGCACCCACACCTCCAGCTGGAGATGTGAATGTGTGGTGTGTAAATAAAGGCTGATTAGAAATTCGCGGGTCTCTTAACATTTTAGTAAGTGTCCACTATTGTGGTTTATCTGCTGTATTGTTGATATTGATCCTGAACACACAATATACCAATCATCAGTTAATTATGTACCATTAATAAATAAACTGCTTCATTCTTGGTTTGATTTAGACAATGTAAATGAGAGTTTTTCCTGCAACACCTCTCCAAGCTCAGTCTCTGCCAGCTCCTTGTCAGACACTGAAAGGATAAGGACAGCCAAAAATGACAGACCTTGTTGCTTTGCTTAAACACTCAGGAGCAAACTATGCTTATGAAAGAACAAGCCTTATACTTAGAACATACCCTCTTAAAAACACATGAGCAAATTAATTGACAGTAAACTACTTCAGGGTGTTCAGAGCTCCTGTTCTGTAATTTTGCACTCCACCTGATGGATTGTTCATAAAGCTAAAGCCTAACAGAGAGAAAAATAGCTGGATAGGAGAGGGGAAGGATGCTGAAAGGAGAAGCAATGACAAAATGCAACTAGATGGCAGATCACCAGCCTAACAAGGACAGACGAGAGAGGTCACGAGTCCAAAAGAATGAAAAAAGACCAACATAAGGAAAAAGATTGAAGTCTATCTTGTCAAAGTAGCTATTAAAGATAAAGAAAAATTAAAAAATCTAACAAATAGGAAAAACATTAGAAATTAGCAGAAATCAGACTGTATAAATTACAAAAATCTGAGAGAGAAAAATAAAACCATAATGAAGATAGGCTTTTGAAATTATGACAGTAGCGATCAGATAGCAATACAGTACAACTCATGACACCTCAGGCCACTGACATTAATTATTACAAATCATGGAACAGCAGGAAAATTCCAAATTACTATAAAAAGCACGGTGTCACCCTTTGATAAGCAAGGAGGATAACCCAGGTAACTACAAACTGATTAGCAGATATTATATACAGGTAAAATAATCATCGTCCTCTGACATTAACACATCAGAAAACAAAAAATGTCAGTCACTAAGGTTAAAGGAAAACCAACTTCTCAAAAAAAACTCTATTTCTTAGAGAAATTCACAAGTTAGCTTGATAAAGTTGAGTGCATAATGGAATTTACTTACCCTATATAGGGTGGTATACTTGAAAATCTGCAGTGGCCTGGTAAAGCAAGTGGTTCCATGAGCAGCAAAACTGATGTTATATGGTTTTACACAGATTTCCATCCAATATCCTCATAAACAGCCTTTTTTTATGTTCCCAGTTCACACTGCTCTCCCTTGCCACTATCCCCCAGCATTCCTTGGGTCCCACTCCTTAATTTAGGCTGGGCAAGCAGCTGGACACGAGCATATGCACCAGGGTGTCCACGAGAGTAAGTGCCACACAGCCGCACCATCAGCCATAACAGTCATGTAAAAGCATTTTATTTCCCCTAGTAAAAGTAACTAGTTGAGCTTTCTCTAACAAGTTAATTTTTTACATATTCTGTATTTGTTTGAAATTAACTATTAAACAGTTATGAAGGAAAACCAAATGAAAGGGGGAAGGTGGATTAAGGGACAATTAGATCAATGGACTGAAAATTGGCAAATTCACACATACCTAGTATTTAGGTTAAAAACAAAGGCTACCAAAATAGCTTGGAAGAAACAAAATATAATTTATTGAATGATTAATAAAGAAAAAAACTTCATTGGGCAATTATAATTGAATAGTGTGATTTTTAATAAGTTTTGAGGATATATAAAGTTATATATCCAAGAACATGTATAGCACAATCGAGAAGCTACTGTGGGAAGAAGCAAGTTATAATGGTTGTACAACTCAACATTAACACATTAACATCCAATGCAACACACCTAAAAGAAATCTTTGATATAACGAGTGACAGCAGGTAACCACATATCTCTGCATAGCACCTGTAAAGCCTAAACCACTCCATTAATTTATGATGTTATGTGTTAAAAAAATTAAAACTAGAAAAAACAGGAAAAAGCTATAAAAACTGCATTTCTTCAAGAACTCAAGAATGAGAAAAACATGAGAAACTTCTGGAGTTTAATCTTAGTCTATTAATCAAAAGAAGTTTAGAGATCTTGACTATTTTGCATAAGTATCTTTAAAGGTGAGAGGAATAGCAAGACCAATGGCTGTATCTTGTGTATCTTGGAAACATTATTAGACTCCAGTGAGCAGTAACCACGGAAACGGAACCACCTTATAAGGAAGGAAAGGAACAGTGAAGAGGCATGAGAATCTTTGGTTCGAATGATGTAGATGGGTTAGGAATGCTTCATGAATAGATAGGCCGGACATTCAATAGATAAAAGAGCCTTGAAACTTTGTACTTTCCGTTAATTAGATAGAGAAGCTAACCTTGTAGGGTTGATAGGGAAGGTAGACTGGAATAAGCTACCCTGTTACAAGTGAAAAACATGTAAACATGCCAAGGGACAAACGGAGCATGCGTGAAGACTGAGTTCAACCAGAGGGCACTGTGATGAAGACTATCGACGACCACCAGAGGACCCCGAAAGACCACCAGAGAGCACAAGGGCACATGCGTCGGGGACATTTGCATATGTTAATGAATTCCGGGAAATAACATGAATATTTAAATTATTTCTCGGAAATGTAATGAATATGTATACTCTAATTGCATTTAACCCTATGGTTACATGATTTGGCACGCACACTAGGTGGAGCGATCCCCTGTGCGTCCAGCGCTGCAATAAAGAATACCTGCTTTCTAAAACTCTAAATTGAGTCTTAGAGAGTTTTTCGGAGACGACTTCATTTCAAACATAACTGAAATGTGCAGACAGATTTTTCTTCCAGGGGTTGTCTTGTACCCAACCACAAAACAAGTACTGAGTTTAATACAGAGGTAAGTGGGTAAAGGAAAATACTATGATATATGTTGAGATCAGAATAAATGACTGATTGTCCTTTACACCTAAATGCTATGAAATTCCAAAAGTAACTAGTGTCTCCTGTGTTAATTTTCTACTAGTAGTTTTAATCCAGAAAAACTACAGAAAAAAATCACTGTGCACTATTTCATAGTTATGTCTTTCCTTTTAAAAAAGAGAGAAGAGCTAGGAAGATATTACTTCAAGTAAGTTTTAATATCAAAATTGCATTTAGAATTGCACTTACGATAAAAAGAGGACTGTTATTTCTATGCTTAACAACATGGTCAAGTGAACTTGACTCAGTTTTTTTTAATACTATTATCTATAAAATACTATTTTTAATACACTACCAAAGTTGTGATTCAGACAGATACAATGAAACAGTGGTTATATAGATTATTCACAGGAGTACATGAACTACACCACTATAATGTACTGTTGCCAGATTTATGGTGGCTCCTTGTAAGAAGAATTTAATACAAACTATTTCACTTTGGTGTCACAATGTTTTTCTAATAACATCCTTAAGTCACTACAATGACTTTTTTTTTTAAAGCCATACTCTCTGAAGTGTAACTCATTCTTTCAGCTTTACTTCCTATGTATAAAGCATCTTGCTGATTTCTTTATAGAGCTATCACATCAGCAATGTTGGCATGTTCCAGGACACTCTAACCTCACCCTGGCTATATGAAATACGTAAAATAGAAGTTCCTGGGCTGCCTTCATATGTATCTTAAATACATACTCCAATGCCATTCAAGACTCAATCAGTAACCTCTAAAAATTTCAATTTAATAAACTTGAGAGATGGTATTTCAGAAAACCATTCAGATATATTTCCACTTTTTCTTTGACTTTATATATAAATGCACGCTCTCTCATAAAATTCTTGGAAGATCAGAGGTTCAGGAATTCAAGTTCAAAGACCCAGTAAGCCATACTCCCGTCAAGAGGCTGAGATAAGTAGTTAGGGCTTAACTTCCAAAAAGGACATCTCTTATTTTTTAGTATTTATGTGAAAATTTTGTGGGTCCTTTCCTTATTCCTGAATAAGGAAATCACCTGAAAAATGTCAAATGTCTGCTTTCATGACCAGAAATTTTCCAGAATCTGCTAAATTTTTTTTCCCATTTGTATGTATGTATTTCAACTTTGCGAAGCTCTGCAAATTTTTCTCTTCATCTAGCTATCCAAAACTGAATCAAGAAATGAAAAGTGCAGTTAAAAAAAAAAAAGATGGTTTCTCCAAGAAAGCAACACTACAAAAGTTCATAAATCTGTGGAAGAATGATGATGAAAGTGATTTCAGCAAAAAAAACAGGAATGCAATAATAATTTATACAGTGATTACTGTGCAACTGAAAGCACCAGGCACAAACAGGTGCAATTAACAGCAGCAAAAGTATATTAAAAAAAGAAACTTGATTACAATTGATAATAAACCTATGCAGGATTATATTGCATCAGAGGACAAGATTTTTGCAATCTTGTACACAAGATTTAAAAAACTAGGGAAGACTGATTTTCATATGAAGCCCTCAAAAACTGTTGCATGAAGCTTCTGCTTAATAAAGCACTACATTAGTCATATTAAAAAGCAACCTAAGCAGTGAAAAAAAAACAGAACTGCATGCTTTGAAATTACTTTGCTTTACTTCTAGATGTTTTGAAATTGCAAGTTACTTGATCGATTGGACATACCACCAAAATGTATATTTGGACAAGTGCCCTAACCTTAATTAATCCACTAGCAAGAACCTTCCTTCTTTAAAGAAAATTCAGGGATTTCTCTTTTTTTTATTTTATTACCTCAAACCATCTCTTTCCATATACTTTCCAAAAATACGTCTTCGTGGATATTATGTTTTTACAGAACAGCCAAAATATGCCAAAATAAACTGGTCAGAGGAAAGATTCGAAAACATAAGTTGTCCCTTAATTGTCCCATAGCACTTATTTGCTAGCACTATGTAAAACTGTACAGCATTATCTATTAAGGATTAATTCAATTTGATTTCATGAGCTCAGTTCTGTCTATACATATTGCTGATAAAGCAGGATCATTATTTCCCCTCTTTGGAGCCCAATTGGTTTAACTTCAAAAGGTTTGTTAGCTCGTCCATTGGGCTTACACTGTGGTGACTGCAGACACCAGCTCTGAACTTTCAGAAACACCTTCTTACTTTAATTGGGTTAGAGATTGAAAATAGATATTCTTATGTACTGTAGGCATGTCCTATTTAATAAACACAGGGAAAGTAAATGCCTTCTTTTAAGATCTAAACAATACCAAATGTTTAAAAGCAGAAACCACCTGACACGAGCTGTATAACAGCAGCCTCCTTTAGGAAATTTATCCTCTCCTCCTGTAACACAGGCAGTGGAATTGTTTGGTTGTTTTTTTTTTAATGAAGACTGACTTTCAGCATTTTTTTGGATGACTGCAGAGATGCAATGATACAACCTTGGGAAACCATACTGACTAACATTAGATGAAAAAGACACCAGAGTTAAAAAAAAAAAACAAACAACAACCCACACATTCGAGAGCTCAGGAACATCCCTGAATAAAAAAACTGAAAACTTAGATTGTCAATATTTCAGCAATACTTCAGTAAATATCCCTATGAAGTGATTTACCATTGCATTTTACATTTTCTGAATTCCTTACACAAACAAATAATGCCATACTGAATTTTGCCTTTACTTATTTTTGTAATCTTTAGCTTCTTCTTTTGTTTCAATTCATCTTTATTGTTTCTATAAAAAATAGAAAATAAGTTGACGTTTGAAATCAAAAAAGTCAATTAAATTTTATTTATTCCTATCTAACTCGGAAATAAAGACTAAATTTTGTTGGCAAATTTTTAAACTGAGTACATGTCCAATTTGGAGGATATTCCTCACCAGCAGGGGTCAATTCTAATAAAAGTCAAACCTTGACAAGGTTGACAAATGTCATTTTCAGTAACAGGTATTTGAAATATATATTACTTAGACAAGGTGTTGAAAATGTAAGCTGCATTTTTAGAAACTAAATCTGAAATAAAGATAGAATTTTTAAATTTTAAGTGATAGGTAAATTGCAGTACTGCAGCCAAAATACATATTCAGGGAGTGAAGAAAAGTAGGAACTGAATGGAACAGACACATACTTCCTAAAACACCTGCCTATTCACTATTATTTGTAAGACAGATGGCAAACGAAATATGGCTGTACCGTACTATTTAACATTGTTGAGACCTCTTAGAAAATTTTTAGTTTCCTTTAAATACAAATAAACTTTTATTGAAGATCTTGCCTTAGGAAGAAGAAAAAAGTAAGAACACTGCTTTGTCAAAGAATCTAAGTGTTATTATGATTTATTACATACAGTTTTAGAAAGTATGAAAAGAAGCTGGGAAAAATACGTCTTCGTGGATATTATGTTTTTACAGAACAGCCAAAATATGCCAAAAGTTGCTCAAAAATCACATTGAATAGCCAGTCCTGTACATTTCATAGAGGTTATGTTCATCCTGAAAGGTCATTATAGTGAATATGGACTAAGGAACCCTGCAACTGAGCAGGACAGTAAAATGCAAAAAAAAAGAGTTAGGCACTTGGATGGATTGTGTCCACTGCTTCTCTTAACAGGGCAGACAAAGTATGTCAAAGCAGAAGGAGGACTGATGGTAATCTTCTCCATTATTTCAATTACACAAACAGTATTATCCTATGACTGCAGGAAAAAGGAAACTACTTTAACTAATAATTTTCTAATCCGCATATAACACACTGACATTTTCCACTCATGACCTCCAGGATGCCGTTGTGCAGGTGGCAAGAGTCCATATCTGAAGCCAAAACCAACAAATTTCTGTGAGAGAACAAAAGTCAAGGAACAAGCCCCTTTCTTATTCCTCAAAATCCCCTGAAAACCTGTGTTTTCAGTTCTCGCTTACCGGCACTTCAGTTGGCTGCTGGCTGCTACTCCAGTCACTAGCCTTAAAAACAGGGCTTCTCTCATGGGCTTAGATATCCTTTAAGTGCAGGAGGAGCAAAGACATGTAAGCCAAGGTGATGCACCACCATCCCCTTTACAGCTTTTGAAGTCTGCCTGAGGACAGAAGGCACAGCAACCCGGGTTTATCTGCAGATGTTCCCAGATTACATCCATTAGCTTCACAGGGCTTCAAACTCTGAAAAGTTTTAGTGAAAGTCTTTTTCATTGACGAACATCATAGTCAAGGATAATCTGAAACCCATCACTGCTCAGGAAAAAGAGCTAAGTGCTTTGGACTTAATTCTATCATGTCTCTTTTTACACCTCCCTGGTATTTTTATTCACGTGGTATTTGCTGGATAACCAAGTAAGTTACAATAAATACGTTAGGAAAAGACAGATCAGATAAATCTAGATGTTATCAAAAGAAATAATAAGTTGTTTTCTGCATTGAAGGCACTTAGTCTAGAAGAATGTGCGTTATAGCTTAATTTAAAACTGTCTTTTCAAGAAGTAGCTTGCCATACTTAAAATGATTCATTAAAAAAAAGGAAGATAGCAACCCAGTGTGTGTTGAGGCAGTTTTCAGTTCTGCTTTACCTTTACACACACAATCAAAAATACTAACAATGTAACTTAACATCTCAGTATGAGAGCAATTAGAGATTAATAATAACATGGTCAAGAAAGAACTCTTGGTATATAATACAGTGGAATATAATTGGATTTCATATTTCTGTCACTTGATCAATTTGTAAAAGATCACACTGAATCAAAAAGTCATCCACCAAAATATAATTAAGACATTGCAGCAGGAAACAGAGAACCAATGCTTCACTGACACTGCAACACCACTATAATTATCAGCACTCTTCATTAATCTTTCCCCTTCCAGAACGAAACATTTGGATACCCCTGTTTTATACCCACGCATGGTGACAGCTGCGTGTATTTGCACAACCATTTGCACTTTGTTTAAAAGTTGTGTTAGAAAGTTGTAATGGAGTTATTCAATGAAAATGCTACTATGAGCTACCTGTCACCTCGTTTGGACACATGACATTGTCATCTCATCCTTCTGTGCTTGTTTTACCGCCTTTTTATACTGCCAGTCCCCAGTGTGGGAGGAAACCAAAGAATCTCTTACCCATTAAGATTTTTCACGGACCAACGTTGATTAGCCTTACGGTATTTATTTGTATAATCCAATTTTCAATTGAAAACACTTTAAAGGTCAAGATGCTTCCATGATCCCCTGTGTGACCAGACCAAAGTTTGGAAACTACTGCTGCAAGCACTACAGCCAGAGCTTCCCCTTCAGCGCTGCCCTGCAGCGGGACGCCGCTCTCCTCGAGGGACCGCGGCAGCCACCACACTGGGCTTCACAGCCCTTCCCAACGCAGTCCTCCACTGTGCCACTGTAAAAAACGTCCAGCATACTCCCCTAAAACAGGGCGGGGTGTGTCTGGTAAAACTGCGCTACCATGATAGCACAAATAGATGGTATTATTCACCTGACTCTTTTAAAATTAACTTCTAGAATGAAAAGGAATTATTTTGTCACACATGTGGAAAAACTTGCCTATATTACTCTAATACACTGATCTTGAGTACCTCCATTACTAAATTAACAGACAGGTTCAAATAATAAGAAAAGTATTTTCATAGAAGTAAGATTTTTTTTAGCAATATAAAAAGGAATTATAATAAAAAGTTAGGTATACACTGAAAAGAGAATAGTGTACTTCTTTGTAAAATGTACTAAATCCGACCAAACCACTCTTCTATTAAATACATCACAAAGGATCTAAAAGACCATATTAAATATTTGATATAAGCCTGTAATGAAAAAAAAACTTCAATCTGCAATATGGAGCTACGTGCTATATCACCATACAATAGAAAGACTGAAAACCAGAAACCAGCAGACTCTTTCTACCTTTTCTTTTAACTGTTGGTACTAATATTTTCTATGGTCCAACATGGTTTTTCAAAGTGTAACTAATGTTGCATTCTTCAAATTAAAGTGAGAAACACTAATTATATTAGATTGTATCATAAACTGTGCATTTTCAAAGTGTTCTACCATCTCAGGTTAAAAACCTAGCACTAGCACTCATAATACACAAATACAGTAATATAATGCTGCACATACAGAAAATACAGTATAGCGTAATCACTGTATGCCCTGACAAAAAGTAAGATCATTCTGCACATGTGTGTGTGCGTTTTACAGTAATGCCTGGAAAAATTCAAGGTTTTACTGGGCAACAGTTCACACAAATGCATACATACAGTTCCTGTTCCGGAAAACATACTACTGCAACATCATTAAAGTTGGAAGAAAGAAAAATAACAGACAATAACTAATTAATAAATTGCTAATTTTCTGTCACAAGCTTCAAGAACATCTCCTAAATTATACTACCCTCCCAAACACATCACCATTTTCATTACTGGAACGAGGGCATGAAAAGTCTCTAATTTAGTCACCCATATTAACAAATTAAAACCTACTGAATCAGAAAGCATAATTTAAACATACTGCAGTCCTACCGAAACAATAGTAGGGTGAAAATAGCTACAGAGAGCCTGAGAAGCAACAGAGAAAGTTCAGCCACAGCCTTTAAAAGTCTTGTTCCTCAGGAACAAATGATTAAACGTTACAACCAAGTCTCACTCTGCTACTACCACATTAGGTATCTCCTTCAACTCTACTGCTTTTTATTTCAATAGAAAAAAAAAAATTACTTTAAAATTGTCCCCTCCCAGTCACAACCTGAAAGCTGCTATTCTCAGCATGTGAAAACATGAGAAAGTCTAGATAGGAGTCTACAGTTTAACAGCTCCTCCACAGCAGTTTGCTCACTACTGGCTCACTATTGGTATACTATTACCCTCAAGTAAACAGAGATAGATTATGAAAAGAGATAAGCCAACATACATTCATCGTAGTGCATAACGACGATGAGGCAGAGTTACTGTGGAATAAATCATCCATTTTAAATTCACACACTGTTTGCACCTTCAAGGTTAAAAAAAAATATATTCAACTGTAAAAAACAGGTTGTATAACAACAGTTAATACTCCAGTAGGAAAAAATACTGAAAACAGTAATTCTGAGCTTACAGGTACATAGCAGAAACAGTCAGTGATGCTGGTCTCAAATATTATTTGAGCCTTTTACCATTCCAGCTCTAACTACCCTTTGCAAAAGTAGCGATGCCATAATAGGCACTATTTTGAAATAATTTATAAACAAAACAGCTCTTTGTTTGTATCTGACATCTCCACAAACCATAATTAACAGACCTATTTTTGACATAGGTGTGAATGCAGGTGTATGCACTTTGTGAAGTCCCCCTCCCACAAGACATGTTCATACAGCCTCCAAAAGCCTATATAACCCAGACAGAAATGCATTATTCAGCATTTGCTGGATTCACCAGCAAGTTGTCTAATTTAGACCTAATAATGTGAGACTCTATCACCCTAATCAGCATCAGTGAGAAGCTGATTGACAGAAGAGAATGAGAGCAGACGCAGAACAGCCCAACAGACGGGGGAAATCAGCATGTTTCAAGGTCGAGAGAGCAGCTCAAGTTCGGATGGGAGCATCTCCTATACACACCGAAGTTGTAAAAAGGTTCTGCACCACTAATTTATATAAAGCGTGTGTAACTGTAAAGCTTTAAGAATTACTTTTGATTGCACAATACAGTATAAAACATGCAGAGGTTCTTCTGAATAAGCATGATCTCTCTCTACTGTCCCCGTCCATACCCAAATGGACTAAGTAGCTTTAATCTTATTTTTGGTAACTGACTATTGCAGAGCCTCATGAAGAAAAACACCATAATACAAATGTCGTGGTTTAACCTGGCAGGCAGCCAAATACCACGCAGCCGCTTGCTCACTCTCCCCCCACCACAGTGGGACGGGGAGAGAATCGGAAGGGTAAGAGTGAGTAAAACTCGTGGGTTGAGATAAAGACAGCTTAATAGAACAGAAAAGGGAAAATAATGATGATAGAATATACAAAATGAGTGATGCACAATGCAATTGCTCACCACCCGCGCTGACCGATAACCAAGAAGCAATTGCTACTTCCTGGATCACGCCTACCATTCATATACTGAGCATGACGTCACATGGTATGGAATACCCTGTTGGCCAGCTGAGCTAGCTGTCCCAGCTGTGCTCCCTGCCAGCCTCTGCTTGGTAGCATGGAAGCTGTCCTTGACGGGGTACTTAGCAACAACTGAAAACATCAGTGCGTTATCAACATTCTTCTCATACTAAATCCAAAACACAGCACTAGGAAGAAATTTAACTCTATCCCAGCCAAAACCAGGACAACAAACATGAAGTTTCACTTCAAAGAACAATCTTAAAATGCCTTGCATTTCACCAGTCAACCAACACGTCTTCACAGTCCCTGAAGGAAATAATGTGCAGAAATTTTGTGGAGTGTACACCGAGGGCTAAGGATCCTGTACGTGGCAAGTAGTTTAGCTGTCTAAATTTATAGAAATATTAGACTTTTTGAACTTTTCTCTTTCACTCTTTTTGTGAAATATTGGTACCACTATTGTCAATGGCAATATTCTCACTGAGTCACGATCTTGCTTTTAGTACTGATATTGCTAAAGTTAAGATTTTGCCAATGTGGGGGGGATCTGTTTGGTTTTGGGCTTTATTGCCTATAAACAGATGAGTTTGATTTGCTGCTCATTTTATAAAAAAAGACCTAATAAATACCTATTAAGTTGCCCCCACCCCAGTCAGGCTCTGATTTTAAGTAAGTTTCAAACCCCTAACACATAAGAATCAAAATTAAAGGTATTGCAAAGGTAAATATGTAAAGGCTTGTAAAGTCCCAGACAATATTCAATGTAAAAAAAAAATAAAAATCTTGGTTATAGATGGAGCCGTCTGACACAACAGATGCCTGTTTTGGCATTTCTGAATGAATCAGCAAGTACTCAAAATTTTACAAGATCACCCAGTGTTATGCCGACCAGACCCATCCCAGAGGGAAGCCTGCTGCCTCCCCGAGGCCCGGGCTAGAGACATTACTAGGAAACTCCCTGGTCTGGTACGGCCTTCTGATTACCACCTGCTATTGGTTATACAGGCTGGCAGTGATGAGGTTGCACAGAGAAGTCCCGAAGCGATCAAAAGGGACTTCAGGGCACCGGGGCGATTGGTGGAAGGATGTGGAAGGATCGTGAGCACAGGTAGTGTTTTCCTCAATCCCTTCAGTGGCAGGGAATAATACTGAGGGAAACAGGAAAACACACCTGATGATTAACACGTGTTCAGGGGCTGGTGCCATTGGCAGAATTTTGGCTTTTTTGATCATGGGGAGGTTTACACGGCACCGGGCCTGCTGGGGACAGATGGATTTCAGCTGTCTCATGGGGGGGAAAAGGATTCTTGCTCATGAGTTGGCGAGGTTCATTGAGAGGACTTTAAACTAGGTTCGAAGGGGGAAGGGGACAAAACCAAGCTCACTAGAGATGAGCCTAGGGGTGGCACGCCAGTGTCAGGGGAGAAATCAGTAGCCCAGCTCAAGTGCATCTACACCAATGCATGCAGCATGGGCGGCAAACAGGAGCGGGAAGCCATTGTACAGCAGGGTAGCTATGACTTAGTCGCCATCACGGAAACACGGTGGGATGGCTCTCACGACTGGAGTGCTACAATGGATGGCTATAAGCTCTTCAGAGAGACAGGTGAGGAAGCAGAGGCAGTGGGGTGGCTCTGCATGTTAGGGAGTGTTTCAATTGTCTAGAGCTCAACGATTGTGATGATAAGGTCGAGTGGGTAAGGATGAGGGGGAAGGCCAACAAGGCAGATCTG
>NW_009219966.1:27403-27697 GCF_000690835.1 Fulmarus glacialis
TGGTGGTCGGAGGCCGGCTTGGGCTTAGCGACCATGAAATGATAGAATTCTCGATACTTGGTGAAGTAAGGAGGGGGGGCAGCAAAACCACTACCATGGACTTCCGGAGGGTGGGCTTTGGCCTGCTCGGGACACTGGTCGAGAGGGTCCCTTGTGAGGCAGTCCTGAAGGGCAAAGGGGTCCAGGAAGGCTGGATGTTCTTCAGGAAGGAAGTCTCAAAGGCGCAGAGCAGGCTGTCCCCATGTGGCGTAAGAAAAACTGGCGAGGAAGACAACTGGCCTGGCTGAACAGGGA
>NW_009219967.1:0-12987 GCF_000690835.1 Fulmarus glacialis
CCAACTGGGGACTGCTGGCAGTAAGAGCTGAGAGCCGAGCTCTTCTGCTCTCTTTCTCTGGGTCATGCTCCTCTTCCCTCCCAACTTAACGTCGCTTGCTCCTTCCTCCATGCCCACCACCAGATCTTGGCACAGTTTTTCCCCTGAAAATGCCCCACCACGGTGTCCTGGGTCCCTCCGGCTGTGGCACATACACCCGTGACCCCAAAGAGGCACCACAGCACTTTGAAATCCCATGGGTGGAAATAGGGATTGCTGCAGGAATAGAAGCCACACAGGAAAACAACTCAAACCTCCTCTTCTCCCAAACAAAACAGCAGGTCACTGTGGGGTGGGGCAACTCCTGCATCTCAGCTAGACAGGGGGATTTTACTACTGAGCACCCTCCTTATGGCAATAGGTGGGATATCAGACTCAGCCTACCCTCACTACCAAAGGTCCAGACAGCAAGGCTCAGAAAAATTTTAAAAGGAGTAAGTAAAATCTTACCTGTGTAAGGCAGGGTGCACAAAGAGGGGAAATCCCTTTCCCAAAGATCCTAAGTCTATAGGTAGATACTGGCAGATAGGAGAGTATTAAAAAAAAAAAAATTTTTTTTAAAAACCAGTTTCTCCAGCCAGCTATGTGTAGGGGTCTTCCCTGGAAGAAGTGTGCCACTCCCAGACTTGGGAAAAGGGGCTGTACAAGATGAGCTTTTCTGGAAAGCCAGATCAGTGCCAATGGCTGCACTGAAGTTACTGCCACAACACTGGCTTAGATCAGCCCCAGCAACCAGCCTGGGCTTTGCTCAGCACCTTTCTCCAAGAGAAAACCTCCTTAGACAATAAATTTTCTTCTGTGTCTCCCAGCTGCGTCTATATCCACACAACACAACTACCATGGATGCCACCGCTGCTCCTGAGAGCCTCATGCTCATGCCATAGTCATCCCTGTCTGAGCGGTCGTTCACTCCAGCCCATGCCCCACCCTACTACTGGAGGTGACTCAAAGGCTCAGCCAGTGCCAAAAACAAGACGAGGTGCTACAGGAACACATTCATTTTGGCAGCATCTGAAGCTCCTGGGCAATCCTGTTCTCTTGTGATCTGGAAGATGGGTGCCCCACACATGTCATATCTGGGCATGTCACTGCTGGTAGGACACACGGAGCTCCCCTCTCTCCAGTTGCTCCAGGGTCTCCATGAAGGTCCTGCAGAGCAGCATGCACCACGCTTAGTCCTCCTCCCTCTTACACAGTGGGAATGGAGGCACTCTTCATTTGGCATTCACCTGATCAATATCCCAACCAAGTCTTGGCAGGCCCGAGTCCCACCTAACATACGTCAACACAGCAGCCTCAAACCAGTCACTCCATGACTTTGAGTATCTGGCTGTATTTGGTACTCAGTATGCACTGACATGCACGTGCACACACACAGCTCCTCTGGTCCTTGCAGTTTGAGAAAAGATCAGTCACGGCCATATACTTATTTCAAATTATCTCTGAAGCTCTGCTTCTTTTATTGAGAAGTCAAATGAACTCAAACTAATTTCAAATTTGAATTTTCTAGGACAATAGGAAGGCACTGGAATTTAATTGATTTTGATTCCCTGCCTTATTATTATGCTGCCAGTAGCGATAGTTCAGGTTGGTGTAATTTTAAATTTACTGTGAGATGAATCTGACATTTCTCTGCTGCTGAATAGAGGACTTGAGCGATTCTTCAGCTCTTCACAAAGATGTCATAATTAATTCAGTAATATCACTTCTGTAAGCAGAGATAGAAAAGGAAGACACAGAAGCACCTACTCTGCGTCTAAGAGCTGAATGAACGACAGGCTTAGTTACTCCAGTCTCCCTGAAATTGATTGTATTTTTTTTTAACATTCAACACAATTTCTGCTGCAATTTCTGCCTGTCAGCACACAAGCATGACTTATTAGCTGGCAATAATTTACAGTGAAAAAGGTCAGCTAATCTTTCCCCAGCTGGCTCCAAGAAGCATTTCCATCCCCTGATCAGCCCGGAGCAAATTCTTCTGCAATCCAAGTCTAGCTGCTTTTCTTTGTCCCCTTTCTGAGGGGTAGAGATGCAGGGAATCAGATCCCCTGCCAGTATAAACCATCATTGCTCTGCTGGCTGAACGGGACCTCCATCAAGATGAACAGCAGATGCCCCATCCCACCTCACCCCATCCCACCCCATCCCATCCCAACCCCTTCCTCTTGCCATGGGAGCATGAGAGATCACCTCCCCTCCCCGTCTGAAGAGGAGCTTTCCCCTCTGCCAGGGACGCCTGGTCGGGAATCGCTGCCCAGCTGAAGTTTTAATGCAATGGAAATTAAACAGAACCGTGAACTGGGACCAAAGTCTCTATTGACAGTGATGTTATTTGAAAAGATAAGACTTTAAATGTGTACTGCACAAGATAAAACCTGGACAGGCAGACAATAGAAGAGTCACTTTTTTCTTTTTTTTTTTAGTCTTTTGAAAGCAAGATTGCCTAGCATAGTCAATGCCATAATAAATATATGTTTTTAAATGGTTTAGAGCAATTGAGAATATAAAACCCCAGAACATTAGCATTTACTTTACTTCAACTGCCTCACAGAATTAGAAAAAATCAGTTCTTTCATTTCAAAGCAGTTACATCTCCTCAAGCCAACTATTAAAGAAAAATGAATTAAATTCATGTGCCCTTTTGAATTTAAGCACCAAACATTCAGAAGATGTGTGTATAACAGCACCAGCCCTCCCAGGGAGCGTATACACACGTGCTGTATTTCTAAACACAGCATGCAGAAGGTATTTTCAAAAGACAAAACATACCTGAAATGTTGTACCCAAAATGCTGAGCAGTTTCAGATGTGAGGAGTTACCTCCTGGACCAATTTTTATCCCTGGCCTGGCCCAGTCAGCTGCCTCCGACAGACAAAGACCCTCAAAGGCTTTCCCAGCCATTGGCTTGTCACTGCAAATGGAGACGAGTAGCTCCAGTTTACGGACTCTGTTCATGCCTCATGGCCAACCTCAGAGGGACCGGATGACCCGGGAGGCTAATCCTGCCTGCCTCTAAAATGCAGCCTTTGCATTTCATCCTAAAAGACCAGCTCTTTCTCCTTCTGTTTTTCCTGTATTGGAACTGTATTTTTCTGCTCTATCTTCCAATTCATTGTATAATACAATTTGTTGGTATTAAAATTTGTTAATTTTTTTTTACCTTTTCACATTTAAAAAAATTTCAAAAAACCTCAGAAACAAGCTAGGGAAGAGCAGGACTAATGAAGCCCGTTTTCCTACGTTTGTGCTCTTTAACCCCTACATCCTCCACCACCACCACCAACCAAATTCCACCACGTCCCCTTGGACATCTCCAGCTCAACCAGAGACAGCAGAAGAGGCAGCACACGCTGTAGCTGGTCCAGAGCTGCACGCCATCATGATGGACCAGCTGACCGACCCTTGGCCATCAAACCTACTTCTTTCTGCTTCTCTGTAAATGATCCTCTGCCAGGTGACAAAATTTGTAGAAGCCTAATTGTCTTTGAGACAGCTACCCTTCTTTCAAATGTGATTGAAATTGGCCAACCTGTTCAAAAAGGATGATGGTGGGGGAGAGACTGGCGAGGAGACAGATGGCAGACAGCTCAGCTTCTTTAGCCTCAGCTGAGCTGATTGAGAAGTGGGAACGCTTTCACCCTCTCATGAAAAATACCACTCTTTCGTTGAAATTCAAAACTTAGGTTCCCGACATTAAAAATGTGACTTTTCCAACTGGTCAAAATTAGGATGACATCAGGGATGTCTTGGCAAAACAATACTTGGTGCTTCGCCAAGGAATGAAGCCGCTCTGAGCAAGGAATTAAAATGCAGCTAGAGGAAGGACAGGATAATCAGAACAATAAAACAAAACACAGCCGAGACCCCCTGGGGAACCCGGCAAGACCCACACATGCTCGTGCTGAACAGCGGGCGTCCCAGCAAGAGCAGCAACAAGTGGATTGCTGAGCCCACCGTCGTATTTGCATGGTGGTGTTGGACACCAAGCACATAGAAAGCCCGCGTATTTTACTACCGATTTTATGGGTGGCCTCAGACCAGTCATTTAGGCCAAGCTGCCCAAATCTTGGCACCAATACAGACAGCCCATTCCCCCGAGTTCAATGCCAGCAGCTTCACCGTAGCGTGTACCAAGGTTGCACGGGAGACACAGGCATGTCTGCCTGGAGGAATAAAACAAACCCCACTTCGGGTCGCCCCGTGCTGGTGATCAGTCTGAGAAAACCCACCCACTGTGACAACACCGCCAGCTCCTCTGTCACCACACGGCAGCTGAGGACATCCCCACAGGGACATCAGGAGGCTGCAGGAACAGCGAAGCAAGCGTGGCGTCCCCAGCGGTGCCCAAGTCCTTTAGAGTAATTGCCCGTACCCCTCAGGATTTGATTTACACCGGAGAAATAGCGTGGAGTGGGTGGAGGAATTGAGGCCAGGAGATGGGCAGGGTGAATTTTAAGTGGTTTTCAGAAAAATGCATGGGGTGAAATGGTGTTATGAATAATCAGGCCAGGAAAGCGCTGCCCCACTACCGACTCGGGCCATGCCACTGCCTCGGCAGCAGCACCCACCTGAGCTGCAAAACCCCACCTTGCAGACGGCGTCTGGTTCTGCAGACCCCTCTCCGTGCCCAGAGGAGCTGCCGGGGGGGCTGACTGCAACCCAGAGCACACCCCCAGCCCCTCCTCTGCAGCCTTCCCTGCTGCCGAGGGCTCCAAAAATGCAAAACTTCACCAGCGCTTTCCCACCCCCTCCCCTCTCAGCCGACCCTGGTCATCCCACCAACGTCAGTCCTTAGGAAAACACATTTTTTATCACCAATTTGCACCAAGTAGGGTTTTTCTGAACTCCCTCTCTGAGTCTCCCAGTGTACCCCATTTCCCCACCATCTTTCAGATGAGGGGTCTGGACTGGGTTTTCTGTGTACCCTGGGTTTACCCATGTACCCCTGGCTCGTACCAGCCACCGTTGCTGAGGCTTCCAGGGACTGAAGCTACCAACCGTCGCCAGAAGAAGAAACTCTATTTCTGGGCTGGTCCTGGAAAGCCAGCCCTGCGGATGCCAGCAGGGATTCAGGAATCGTGGTTTCTCATGCCCTCAAAGACGGCACTGCTATTCTGAGAGAAACAAACTACCACCAGTTCAAAATCACCGATTGGGAAATTTTTTTAGCTTCTGTCTTTCTCTGTCTTAATGTAGGCACGGATTACAACTGCAACCTCGCAGAAGTATACCACATACACAAATGGAATAGAAAGAAGACTATTTCAGTTGGAAAGCACCTACAACAATCATCTAGTCCAACTGCCTGACCAATTCAGGGCTGACCAAGTTAAAGCATGTTGTTAAGGGCATTGTCTAACTGCCTCTGAAACACCGACAGGCTTGGGGCATCGACCACGTCTCTAGGAAGCCTGTTCCAGTACATCACTACCAAAGGCGTGTGCAAGCGTAAGTGGCCACCAGATAAAGACATACTCTTCACCGCTGTGGTGATGTGCCTGGTGTCCTATCAGCCCAATTTCAGCTCTCCAGCCCAATGCTTGAGCTCTTACCTTTGTTTCCAAAGCAAGACACATCCGCCCCAGGGCATCCTCAGTGTCCCATACACATGGCCAGGATATCCGCAAAGCTGGTACCTACACAGAGGAGACACATCGGTGACATTGACTCCCACGTGCCCTGGTGCACGTACCAACACATCCATGGGCATATAGGAGAAAAGATGGCTGTAGGACCACCACAGAGTTGGGTGCGAGGGGCTGCTCCCCCAACTCCTGCCAGGGGCTGGATGAGAGATGGGGGAACACCAGACATCAAACGCATAGCCAGCACTTTTCCTTCCCCACATAGACTGGCTGAAAGGTGATATAATGAGGGAGGAGGCAGACACAGCGGGACATGGGAACCTCTTCAGTCCCCCAAAACCCCCCAGCAGCCCCCGCCTGCTGCCGCAGGGCCCCTCTGTCAGTGCGGATGGACGAGGGTCCAAGGGGGGGATATTTCCCATTCCTCCCATTTATGCATTATGCACCAGACACCTGCATCCTTGTTCTGAACAAAACACGTCCACCTCTCCCAGATGCATATTCAATTCTGCCACAATATGAACAAAAAGGAAGATACGCCGGGTTTGCATGTCTACATGAGCCATCTGCTTCTATTTTATTGATAAAAACCTGTAACAACAGCGTTCACCATAACAAAATTAGACTGTTTCTAAGGTGTGGATGGTTGTATGTGTGTGTGGATAATTTCAGCTCCAAATTCTGCAGAAGCTGGGTTTAATGCTTTTTTTTTCCAGTCAGATATCATCTAGACATTAGTATTCCTAACGCAGCATATAATTAGCGAGAGGCAATATATTGTATGATCATGCACGTTAGCACTTAAGTAGAATAAAAATGTTTCATTGTCAAGTACATGAAAAGCTAAGAATAAACCCGTACCACTCTTTCTGTTGAATATCCAAACATCTTTTCATCGTATTTTTCATCCTTTTTATCACAGTTTTGCACTTCAGATATCTCTTTCAATCACACAAACAGCAAGTGAAATGATGCTCATACCATTCCGGTGGCCTCAGCAGTCAATACCAGCCATTATTAAGTAGATTGAAGGTACAATTTTCAGTGTAAATCTTTGAACTTTACAAAAGAGAAAAGAGTATATGAATTTGTTTCTTATAACCTTCATAACATGAACAATTCCCCTTTTATAGATTTATTTATCATAAAAATAATCCAGCAATAAATTCAAGCTCTAGAAGACTCGCTTTTGCACTGACAGAAGTTAGGGACCTGGCACTTTTATTAATTTGTCTGTATTGTTATTATTTAAAGTGATCGATTTATGGATAAATTCTGTGCTTGTCCATCTCAGGTTGGGAAAGGAGAGCCAAGATCTCTATTACTCTTGATGCACCCTCAGCCACAGGGCTGAACAACTCCGAATACGAACTGGCTTGCTACCTGCCCACGGTCTGTGCAGAGTATATGGCAGCAGTGATAGAAAAAAAAGGTAAAAGCAAATTATTCTACTACACGCCAGGAGGAAGATGCAGTAAGTGGGCTTACAATGCTGTCCTGAGGCAATGCACTCTGGCAGCAATGGATGTCCACCTGCAAAGCTGGTGGAGGGAAAGGACTACCACGTCACAGGGTGCGCGGAGGAAAGAGGAGATGCACACACACACCTCAGCCGCTGCATCGCTGGTGTCCAGCTCTGAGTGCAGCAGTGAGACAACAAAAACCTATACCTGCCAGAAATGGTATATCGTTCCAATATAGAAAGAAGCCAATACGCAATAAAAATAACTTATTATATACAGTATATTTAAATCAACAGTCAAATATACATTGAGATGTGCTTCATGCAAATGCCTGGGGGCACTCTACCACAAAAAACATTTTTATATATACACGTATAAATGCCACGGATTATTTAAATGCTAAGTCTACCAAATGATTACTTCATTTACTCTTCTTGACAAACAAAACTCTCTGCTGGGAAAAAGTCAATGAAGTTACAGCTGAGAATACAGCCCAGCAAGACAAAACCCACAGCAGCGCTAGCAGAGGACTACGAGAGAGATGTGGTACTGGTTTAATTGGAAAACTTGTGCTTGAGATGCCACGTAGTGACAGCAAGAAATTGGAGGACAGGTTTTACCCTGAGCACCATGAACATAAAATATTGCTACCAGGCACGGACCTGACTTGGAGTAGATCTCTATAGATATTAATGAGAGGATGGGAGATGTGATGATGGAGACAGCGTGAAAGAAAAGCACCAGAAAGTGTTAACAAGAGATAACAGGGATGAGGAAAGCTGGCAAAATTATATGATTTTTCCCAGCTGCTGCTGAGGAAATGTTCTCCTAAGTCTGAGAAATTAAGGGAGAGGGAAGTATTTGGCACAATAAAATGCCTTCCCTGGAGGCCAAGGCTAATTAATGGCTGTGGGACTCAGGAAAGAATTCAGCTTTTGTCTGAATCCTGAATCCTTGTTCTTCGCCCATGGCCAAGATCAGCTTTTTGTCTCTTGTTACTCGATGAGATCAGCCCACACTGGGTATGACGTTACAGGGGATAGACACCTCCAGAATATTTGGTGTCTGTTTGATGGTCACCCGTTACAGCCAGGAGGAAACTCAAGAGCCAGGAGGTGATGTCCTCACTTCCTCGCACCTGCAGCTGCCCCGGGAGCTGCGATTTCTGTTAAACCACTTTTGTTAAGTAAAACCAATCTGCTTTCCAGTTTTCTAAAGAGATGAGCAACTAACAGGTCTGAATGGAGCTTCATAGCTCCCATTTGGCTTTTGCATTTCTTCTTCAACTTTTTTCCAGCCTCAGCTGCCTAATGCTCACAGGATGCAACACGGTGCCTGCACAGTTTTTTGTTGCGCAAGATCTTACGGACTACCACAGCCCACCTGCGTGGCTGTCAAGCAGCACAGACTTCCTTCATCAGTGGTACTTTGTAGGAGTCATTTTTTATGTCCCTATGACAGGCAATACTGAAATCCCATGCAGGTTCCCAAATTAGGATCGAAAATGCCTCAATACTGGACTTTTATCTGCCTTATACAAGCATTGGGTTTTCCCTGCTCTGTGTGCAAAGACCTCTCAAGTGACAGATCTGCAGCCAGATCTCAAAATTTATCCTCCTATGAGAAACTCGGGAGCCGGGGGGGGAGGGAGGTGGAAATCTCACCTTCAGCCTTCTATTTTGGGGGAGCAGCACGGGGAGAGCCCAGCCTGCGGCTCTCCTCTTACACCCTGGTTTGTACAGATGGCTTGTGTGGAGAAGAGAGGGATTGTAACGCTAGAAGAGATGAATGGTATCTACCAAGTTCTTTATCCAGGCTACAGTGTTGACCTATATCTGCTTCATAAAGGTGAAAAAACATGGATAGCTGTGTGGGTTGAGCGGGAACATCTTCCTGCTGCCAGCTGGCAAACAGCTTGGGGATTACAGCATGAGGATTAATAGCCTTTGTCATTTCTAAGTGCAGATGCTAACCTTACTCACATGACAGACTGATCTTCTTTGGATTCTGTGCCTGTTTGCTGTTCCAGAAAGATGACCTTGGGCTGCTGTGAGAGACAAAACATTTACACATTCATTTCTTAAGGCCTACAGCGTAGGCTGCAGGAAGACACGAGCTCACTCTGCACTGGGTGGGGGGGGAAAAAAAGGCTGTATGCCTTCAGCAGATCTGGAGCTAAGGAATTGTGCAGAGAAACTGGGTTTCAGCTCAGGCTTGATGCCACTGCAGCCCCGCTGTGCTGCTTTCTGGAGTACAGACTGAGCGAACTCCCAGCTCTACAGCAGCACAAGCACACCGAGAGCCTTCCCTCCCCACCACCTTCCCGGCCACTGCTTGGAGAACAGCTTGCTAAATCTGCACTAGATTCCAAATAAACACCCAAACCAGCTATGTTGAATTATCCTGTATGTCTTTCCAAGCTTTAGGATCTGTCAGCTTCTGGCTGCTTTTGTCACAGAAGCAGATCAGCTGGGAGCCAGCATCACTGCCTGGGGTACGGGAATGGATTTGCTGGGGTAGCGCACGCTGAAGGGAAAAACAAAGTGTGAGCTCTTCTACAAACTCTGACTGCTTTTTTTCCCCCCCCTCAAATCATAGTTACAAACATCACACTTAGTACATTTTAAATGGAAAGCGGGTGCTCCTGCATACTAATTCCTTCAGGCTCTGTTGTCCTTTTACAGAACACGATGCTTACGAAAAAGAAGACGAACGCAAATACAGAACAGGTTGTTTCCTTTGTCATTAACTCAGTCCACACTGAGGTGAACGGGTGTCACTACTTTCTCATTATTGAAGTATCACAGCCCAACCAACAAGCTTCAAACTCCACAAGCAGACTAGAGATCAGGGAGGCAAGGTCTTGACAATGAGCATCATAACTTTAAGATGACCCCTCCAGGAGTCAGCTCCCCTTGAGCCCGGTGGATAATGCGATAGGGAAGGCCATATTCTTTGCTCAGCCTTTCTGTCCACCTTTTGTGCTGAAGGGCAGAAGGCAGCTGAGAGGCAGAGAGATGAAGTGCGGTGATCACACAGATTAAAGATGATGATAAATACGGGAGTGGAAGGAAAGCTCTGCAGGCACAGTAGCTCCAAGGTCATCGCCAGCTTCAACTGAAGGAGAAAATGAACTGCCACCAGAGGAAATGCCTGCTCCTCTGCCAAGCTGCCACCTTAGGCTTTATGCTGGAGAAATGATCAATAGCAGCTGGCAGCCTTTGGTTCTGTGCGTCCAAGAATATCTAAAGACATTCATGACTGAAGATCAGTCAACTATGTAAAGCACCAAATAACTTCTCGGGATCTGCAGCTGCTAAAAATATATCCAAGTATTGTCTGTGTGCCCCAGGAGCTACACACCCCATGTTACCCTGCAAGGGAAACGCAGACAAGCCAGAGCGACAGGAGCGAGCAGACCACAGCAGGGTCCAGGTAATCAAAGCCACTGGTAAAAAGGAAACCCAAAAAAATCAAACAATGTAGCAGATCGTCCATATAAAGCCTTTACAAATGGGCACTTCAATAAGCTATAGCTGTAGCTCAGTGGGCTAAAAGAGGTACTCATTTCTGTGGGCATCAGTTGAAAGTCAGCATTATTACAGGGAATATAAACGTGGTGAGATCATTCTGTTCTGTTGTCGATACACATTAAAAACAAAAAATAAAATAACAGCACAGAGCCTAGCAGGACAGGGGCGTGCTGGCTGGAGAGAGACCAAGGAAGGAACAGACTGCAGCTAGCTGAACGAAACTGTTCGAGATACAGAGATGTATCCAGAGCACTTGCCCACAATATTCTGGACTTATGCCAGTGCAGTTAGTTCCTTCCCACACAATGGTTTTGTGGGTTTTCAGGCTTTCTTTTTTTCCCAAGAGAAGAAAATTCAAATAAGCTACAAGGGGATTCCAGACAGTGGTGTCAAAAGGGGATGAATTACCTTAGAAAACTGGGAAACCTCCAAGCATTAGGACTTGCAAGCACCCAAGCATTCCCAGAACCAGGTCAGCCGTTGCTTTCCCACTCGCTGAACGTCCCACGACTCTTCTCCCCTCCTGGAGCCCCACAGAAGCAGAGACTGGGCATCAGCATCCATGTGGATGGAGGCCGGCAGAGCACAGGGCCCCAAGTCTATTGTCCACCACCAACTGAGAGCTGAGTGAAAGTCAGTACTCCCACGGAATGGAAATCTTTCCGGAAATTTAGTCTTGTCAGCCACTTCCAAAGGAAACAAGGGGTTAAAGCAGGGACTGAAAGGGCAATGGTATTTACATAAGAAAGACCATGAGCACAAGTGCAGCCTGTATCAATATTAGCAAAGACTAATTCAATCTGTCAATGGGAAGAACTACGGGAGCTCTGGAGTATGGGGGAGCCGCTACAAAACCTTCACTTCACAGACAGTCGATACTGAAAAGAAAAATAAACCGCAAAAGCAACAAAAATCCCGAAGTACAGCTAGCAAGCATGAGCACCCCTAGCATTGTGTTCATCTGAAGATTCCTAAATTCCTCCATTTCTTAAATGGGAACTTAATAAACCCCACAAATGCATTGCTCAAGGCACAGATGTGCCAACAGGTTTAGCAGCAGCTCCAAAAACCCAATGCTCCCCTTGCCTCATCCCTTTTCCCTTCCCTCCAAATTTTTCTGATAAATCATCAGGCCAAAACGTTGTTGCAATGATGCAGCAATCTGCTTCCATCTGAGAGCAAAGTTTTAACATGTCCTCAGAGATTAACTTACTCTAAGTAACCTATTTTCACTTGCTTTCCTCTGACTCCCAATACTCACACTGAAATTATATATTAAAATTCAATTCCCTTAATGCTGTATCTTCAGAAAAGATCTTGATGTGAAAACAGCATGGAAGTCCAAAACCAGTTTACTTCATTGCTTTTTAAAATGATCTTTTCCAAGAATGTTTTTTTAATCACACTATTATAAATCTGGGTTATGTCCAGTTCACTGCTGAAACATATTATCTATCAACTTATACTTTTCCCTTAGCTAGTCATTAAGCATAAGCAACACTTTGAAGGTTCAAGAAGTTATGAAGAGAATCTCAATAAGTTTATTATACATCCACATCCCAGATAACAAAATTACTTATAAACACTTGTATATACATTTTACGCAGTTCAGGAAAAAAGATGCAGAGATTGGAAAACAACTGAAATCAGCAAATGCACCGTTTGAATTGGGCTGTTTCCTCTACTTTTTTTGCAGAAGAAAAGTACATGATAAAAAACCATTTCTATTCTGCTGGTTACCACTCAAATGCTTATTTTCTCTTGCATTGGTAATACAGCAGCATTAATAGTGCAGTCAAAAATGTATTTGTTTGCTGAGCTGCATTTGGGTTAGACCCTGCTTTGTGATACAAAGCCCTAGTAGTGCAAAGCAGGTATTATGCCAGCTTATCTAGGCAGTGGAGGACAACCCTCCTGCATAGGATACCAGTCTCACTGGAAACACGATGCTCAGACAGGTAAGTGATAAGAATATATAAAACCATGGCCTGTAGAATAATTTGTATCACCTATACCAGAAGTCCTTCTACGTGCAGATTATTCTGTCTGCCTCGTGAGGACAGACAAAGCCTGTGTGTATCAGACCACGTGATAACCTGTGTCTATCACACCACTGCCCCACAGGGTCTGGCTAGCCTGGATGTGATGCAAACCAGCATCGAAGCTCAATTTTGGTCAAACAGCCAGTGCCAAAATTTGCACTAGTTAGATTTGCACAGCACCGTTGAAGGGAAGGAGACGACTGCGGTGCAGTAGGAAGGAGAATTTGGTGCCAGGTCTCAGTAAATGACAAAAACAAAACATGAAGTGATTCAGTACAGACAAACCTTTTCAGCAAAATATTTCCTGTGTCTTGCTATCATCAGC
>NW_009219967.1:13008-29422 GCF_000690835.1 Fulmarus glacialis
GGAGACTGGGCAGCTGATAGTATTTGAAGATCTCAACACGCTACTGCCTACGTACCATCACTACACTAGACAATTAACATCTGCTGTGTCGCACACAGCATCGCAACAGCTAACAACTGCTAAACTTCAATAGTCAAGTAGCAGACTAAGACACGTCCCCTATCCATCGTCTCCATGACTTCAACTCGCAGAGACAGGAAAAAAGATTAAAATGGAAAATGACACTATAGTCTGAAAAGTAACTACATAAAAGCGTCATCACCTCATCCAGCAAGCCTGCTCCTTGCATTGTTTTGAGTTAGAGGCAGGAAGCGTAATACTTTTCTCTGGTGTTAGTTCAGCAGAGCCAGCAGCCCCTCTAGGGGGGTCCCCTGGATCCTATTCCTTGCCTGCAGGAGAGCTCGCCCCGAAGATGAGGTGACATGGTCTGGCATCCTCTACTGCTCAGCGTGCCAAAAACGGTCCCCTTTCAGATTCCGAGAAGATATTACAGGATAGCACATTTGAAGAAGAGCCCTCAGCAAACTGAGTTGCGCTTAACTGAATTGCAGAGAAATCACAGATCTAAAGCCTTCCTGTGTAATGCTCACAGAAATGCTTTTCTGAATGAACCTCACTTAAAAAACAAAGTAACAGATGGGCAAAACGATGCAGAAAAGAGTGGTTCAGGCACAAAGGTGGATGTGCAGCTTGTCCTGGTCTTTTTTGGTATTCATGATGACAGAAGCCATGAACTTCAAGTAAGCATCTAAACATGCATTGTGTAATTGCAATGTAAAACTGCTGCTAGTTATCTCTTGTGTAAACCTATGACAATGCAGGCTAACAAGTGCACGAAATGCCTGATTAAATACTGGTAGTGTTTAGTCCCAATATCAATTGTTAGTACAGGAGAAAAGTAGTAAAGCCTAGGCACTTGAAAATTGACAGAGAATTCAAGAGTGCTTTCCCACGCTGCCTGAAAAATATATCATCCAGTCTACAGTAGTATCAAATGCTTATTTCTAGGACTTAGAAACACAATAATAAAAGGGAGAGAATGTGATCTGCATGCAGGTTCGGCTTTCTGTGAGCTATCTGCGTGTCAGGAATATTTGCAAACTTCATTAATATAAATAAAGGTTGGGAGGGAAGAGAGAGTTTCCCCAGAGGAAAACGACATCAAAGTCAGTCTGCGATGATTAAGCCTATGACAAAATGAACGAGACAATGACCAAGGAGAGGATTTTGTAGGTTTTCCCATTGCTTTTCTCTAAAGTTAATTATTTGGATGTAGAAAATGCAGGACAACCTGGAAAGGCAAGAACTAAACTTGCTTCCCAGGCCTTGCCACCTTTAATACCCATGACTGCTGACACTGAAAAGTCAGGTTGAAGTGTACGTGACCTGCCAGAGCATGGTGCTTGCCATGGGATAGCTGTTTTCTGCTGACTGAGAACAAGGGAAGACAGCCCATAGTCCCAGGACCCACAGGCTGCCCTGGTAACCACTAGGACTCCAGTAGTGTGTGCCACCTGCAGACCTGCGTCCCCTTCGATTCCTTCATTTCCTGCCAATGACTTTGCTCTTCCTCTCCGCTGCTGTTCTGACCCATAGAAATCCAGCCGATCATCTCTTTGCGCTTCATGCTGCGTCTGTTGTATATGGAGATCATTAGCGTGACATCAGAGAGCTGGAAGAGGGCAACCTGGAAGATGAAAGTTTCCTTGTAGACGGGGTTGGGCTGTCCTCGACGGATGGAAGTCTTGCAGCGAGACATCTCCTGGCCCACAGAGTTGAGCAGGCAGAGCTTTCCGTAGGTGTCTAGGACAAAGAAGAGGAAATCATGTTTGGCACGGGTGACAGATTAAATGAAAGCCCCAAGCGGTCAAAAAACAGCCAAAAAACTCCAAGCAGAGCAGCTTTGTCTGCAGTGAATAACAGATGAGGGCTGGACTGCTCTCCTTAAGTAAAGTCCATGGAATGAGGAGAAGCAGGTGAAAGCACCTTTTGGATTTCCTCATATTCAGCTGGGGAGAAAAAGGAAGGAAAGTGATGCGTGTTTCAGCCCTACTCTCTTGAAAAAGCAGGAAATCTGGTTCCCAAGCCCAGTAAGCCTGTCTAAGACTAACCGAAACTATGAGCATCTCTATGGATTCTCCACATCAAATGGTGTGTCTCCACCTCCCCTTCTTCTCCCTCACAATCAAGCTTTGTTGGGGCTGTCTTACCAGGGCTTCCCTGGGCTGCACTTGCCTCTCCACCACCCTCCTTTGGAAGAATGCCTCTATGACCTATTATTTGATAACAAACAAAAAGGGTCCCGAAAAAGAGGGAGAGGAAACCTGCATACACAGTGAAATTATTTGATCTCGCATGAGCAAGGCCTGTTCCAAATTCTCATCTTACTTTTTTGGTGGACTCAAGGTCAATTTTATTCACTATTTAAGTCAATACAAGGAGTAAAAATGCTTAGTAGATATAGGGAAGGGACGGTCCAAGTCAGTGTTCCCATAAATCTACCCTTAAAACTCTTGCTGCCTCCTGTATTAATTAGTTCACCTCTGTTATGTGGTTGCTAATACTGTGGTCTGAGGCAGAGCTCTGTGTTCCCAATGCTCCAGAGACCCAGCTCAGTGTAAGTTTTCACCTCGCCCTGCACGTGACAGTAACAGATCGCTTGGCTAGAAAAGTCCCCTCCTAACCCCTTTGTAATCTGTGCCTGGGTTTCTGTAAGTGAGTATTATTTCAGAGTGTGCTGAAGATAGGAAATAAATAACAAGCCTCCATCTCTTGTCTACAGCATGTCTATCCTCTTCTGTTCTCGTTTGATGTGCTATTTTACGCACTTATCTACTGAGCAACACAAGGTGTGAAATTACACTTCAGGTGTGAAAACACTTCTGTGTCTCCAAAGCAGGGCTCTCCGCTCCTCTCAAACTGTTCCACTGAAAAAGCTGTCAGGAGACTGACAATTGAGGAGCAAATTGTGAGCCTGCACAGCTGTACAGCTACAGCTATCAAGTTACTGCGGGGAAAGTTCAGCCCAATCATTAGCTGGGGGTGCCAGCTTGGCTCCCAGTGTAATACTGGGGATGAAGTAAATCTTGCCAACAAAGATCTACTCGTTAGACAGAAAAGCAGAGCTCTGACATGAAAAAGTTTCCTGATTGTATCTGGGAAGGAAAGAATGCTTTATCAAGAGGTGGACTAATTCCCACAGTAATATTCAATGTTGGTGGTGTTGAGGGACTGAAATTTGTAACAACTTCAGACCCATCAGAAACACAAAGCCCAAGACAGGACTCTCTCTTCTAGCTTAACTCAATGTGAAACCATGCAAGATAACTACCAGACACAATCTCTTGCAGCACTCGTAGAGAAGTCACTTCACTTTGCACTGACAAACCATAACATGCACTGAAGCATTCCTCATGTGGAAGTACTGGTTGCTGGTCTGAGGTTGCAGGGAACTCCCTGGAAATAAAAATAAGTGGGGAGTAGGGGTTTTATGGATTTTTTTGATGTATCCACCTTTTTTTTGTGAGGAGGGGATTTCAAAATAGTGAAAAATCTCCACCAGCTGATTTTTAAATACAAACAAGTAGCTAATTAGTGCAATTCCCTGTTCGAATTTTAAAATTTTTCTTTCTTTCAAATTGAAAGCTTACATTTTCCACGTAATTTCAGAGCATTTTCCAAACCAACCCCATTTACAGGCAGAAAGCCAAAGGGGCTCATTTCTGCTGACACGCAAGACAGGTGAGTGCTGAGACCCAGGAATTCATGGAGATGAGACCCTCTCTATTTGCTTCTGGCCCAGTACCTCCATTTTTCTCTAGATATGTCCCTGCTGTCATATCACTTTCCCCACTACCCTCTGAGAACTGCTTTGCTGCATTTGATTGGGATCACAGTAGGGGCCGGGAATGGTCAGCAAGGCCTGAGCTGGGGCATGGAGCAGCACTGGAAAGGTCCTGCCCCTGGACCCCTTGGCAGCTCCTGGGAGGGTTTCCCCGGCTGTGCTGGGGCAGGGGATGGGCTGAGCAGAGAAGCAATATGCAGCCAAGGACTGCTGCTAACACTCTCACTGCTATCCCACCTGAGCACGGCAATGTGCAACATAACTAACTGCAAATGAAGTACTCTTTTAGGTTATCTTCCCATGCTTCTTCAGGGAAAGGTCACCCACACATGCCTATACCGGGTTTTCTGAGAAGCTGGGGAGAGGACTGAGGTCTAGACTTTCCTCTCAGTAAACCCTGCTACCATGCTTCCTTCTGACTGCTGCCAGTATTGGCAGCTCAGGTGGCATTCATCACACCTAAGCACTGGTACATATGTTTAAGCAGTCCCCTACAGAGACAACCAAGTTATAGTCAATACCATCAAAGCAGCATATGACATAATTCATCAAAGATCTAGTAGACAATGCTACCATTACAGATTAGTTAGATTTTAACATTAAAGCAAGTGCCACAGCTAAAACACCTCATAGGATGCTGTTTCAGGGTGTCCCAGTTAATTTTCCAGGCAATGAATGGATGAGTTTCTTGCAGTCATAAACTCTAGGATGTCACATCCCTGACTGAGGCCTCAACTTCTGCAAGCGAGGAGTAATATAGCTGGCTTTAAAGAAAACTGAGCATCGTATGACCAATGACTTAAACCCAACAGAGATCAATGTCAGAAAATTAGACTTTTTCTTTAATACACATCAGATCTGCTACATAATTCTTGCACCAATGCCCTGTCTATACAGTACCAAGGTTGGTGGGGATCCTGCAGGTATCATCTGGATCAGGCAAGAACATGCAGGCTGGAAGGAGACTACGCCCAGGGCAGAGCTAATACCAGGAACCCTATTCATCCCCATGTAAACACAGGCACAAAACCAGTGCAAGTGACAACTAAATCAGGCTGTTAATTCTTCTCAAATTTATTCCACTGGGTGTATTTTACCAGCCAAAAGACTCAAGCTTGCCTGAACAGAAATAAAAGAGTAGGTGTGGATAATATATTTAGCATCTGAAATTTGCTTTGCAGAGCTGGTACGTATGAGGGTGAGCTGTTATTCTGCTTCACTAACTACATTTTAAGATTGTGGTTTGCCCTTACTGCATTGTGTTCCTTGCAGCATCTTTTTAGGTGTTCCATCAGGAAACACTTCCTAATTCTCCTTGTGGTCCAGTCTGGTCCTCTGAGATGAAAAGCTCTCCCCTTCGGTTGGCTTTGCCAAAGAAAATCCATCCCCGGATACACAGTGTAATTAGTGGAACTACAGCAAGGATGAACTTGAAAATTTACTGAGGAATGTATGTGTGAGAGCATCTATTCATTACGAAGGCAAACATTTTCCATCTAATTACATGCTCAGATTCAGTAATGGCCTCATTACTGTGGTATCTCAGCACTTTACGCTCTTCAGTGTATTTACTTTCATGCCACCTCTGTCAAGCACAAAAGGAGAAGAGAGATTAGGGCTTGCATTCTTTAAAATGCCTAAGTGCTCACCTTCTATTTAGGCACCTATCTCACGGAACATGAAGAAGAGAGAGACCTCTTAATATCCGGGAGTGTCTGAGACTGCAGCTTACACAAAAGTCTGTGAAGAGGCAAGAACAAAGTCTAATTTTGTCGAGGCCAATTTTAGCACCGCTTTCACCAGGCTTTCCTTTCCATACAGGCTTTGGAACAGAAGTTCTTGCTACAGATAGTTTCTACTCGAAACTCATCTTTCATCTCTGGTATGAGTGGACTGAACAATGTTCACATATACATAAAATATCAACACCTCTGCATTTAATACCAGAGTGAAAAGCACTAAATCAAGGAATGCCACAAGAAGCCAGACACATTTTGGGCTGGCGCTGCGTAATCTTACTCCAGCGGTTTGGCCAAACCTCTCCTCGTGCAGACTGCTCTGTCACCACCAACACTGCCCCAACCATAAAACACCTCTTGAGAGCTCATCTGCAAAGGCAATCAGTTTATCTGCGATTCTTCTAATGACCCGTTTCTTTCATGATCCTTCTAAGGGAACTAACTGATAATGACAACTCAGGGGAATAATCAACTATAATTTCTATGTTCCCGTTTTTAGAGCAGGGACCATAGCGTGCATTCTGCTTTACCCTAAGCTCTACCATTAGTAATAAAGCTGATCCATAAACAAAAACACTACAATACAAAAGCGTCCAACCCTCTGCTTGAATTTATATTTAGAAAGGAAATAAACAACCAAAGACTCCTGACCCCTCGGGTCTGAGGGCTGCAGGGTGCAACACAGTGCTGTACGGACTTTCCCACCCGTGCTCCAGGCAAGCTAGCTCATTTCCAAAAGCAGTATAACCGTGTCAGCATGTTGCAATCCAGACTAATAACACCCGCAGTAAAATAAAGCCTTGGGCCTAGAGCTTAATTTCACCCAGCTGGCATGTCCACTCTCCTAGCCTACATAATAAACGGCAGCACTGCGTGGCAAAGCAGCCCCAGAGCTCAACTCCGTGCTACTCTGTACAGCACAGCTCAACGCGAGGTCTCGGTTTACGACCCAGAAGACCATTGCTCCATTAGTGCATGGCTTTACCTCCCCATTAAACCGGCAGTAGGGCAGATACACTGTGACCCCGGCTTACTGCAGCTGGATTGGGAAAAGGGCAGGGAGGAGAATTAGACCCAAGCTTTTTTTCCCAAACCCACATCATGAAAGTCTGGATTAGGCCAGAGGCAGCTTGTGGTCTACTCTATATAGCATACAAGAGCTGAGAGCTGCCTCCTACACCGCTGAGGAGAAAACTTTCCTTCCCCTATTGCACTAAGTCTCTGCTGCTCAGGTCCCCTCTCCTTTGGCTGGCAGCTCTCATGCAAGGTAGAGGCTGGGATCTGGCAACCTTCATGATGTGTGAGTCACTAGAGAACAGACCAGCAGCGCTTTTAATTTAAAATGCAGCAGAAAGGAGTGCACTGCTCCCTGGAAGCACTGTTTGGTCTGAGGGGAGGGAGTTGCCAGCATCAATGACTTGTTTCGTGCAAGGAGGGGCAGGAGATGAGGGCTCCCTGGAAGCAATGCCCTGGTCTCTTCCAGGAAGAGCTACTTCCACAGAGCCTCCGAGCTCAGTTCCTTGGTGATCCTCCTCTGCTGCCACAATGCCCCATGTCCACTCCATTTTACAGTGCCAGTCCTCACCTGGGACATGCGTTGGGCTGCGGAACCAGCTTACCACCTCCCTGCACTCTCCAGCCCCGAGGAGCTGCAGCTTTAATCCAGGCTTACGCAGGAAAGCATAACAGAGACACCTCTCCAGATGCACAAGGTGACTCTCCTCTAATAAGGGCATTTCAACACTTCCCACAACATACAGTGGGCTTTATGCATTGCTGCTGCCTCAGAGAGGGGGTGGGAACTTTAACCGAGGGCGTATCAGAAAGCATAAATGCACAGCTTCTCAGCAATGGCAACGGTAGCGGTATGATGTAAGGATGCTTATTCTCACCTCCAGCAGTGGTGCCCACAGGTATGGCTTTATTACACAGCCTGTCATCAGATCTCCTGCAAACGCTGCTCTGTCGAGCCTCTGCAGATTTGCACTAAACATTCAGCTCCAACTGAAATTTGGAATTAGGAGACTTCTACCCTGGAAGCAACGGCTTTGTCTTCTGCTTGTTTTGGGGTGGTGGGTGGGGCTGGGCGAGTGGGGAACGATGATTTTTTTTTTTCTTGTTCACAGCTATGGGAATGGGAGAGGCATCACCATACATTCCACTTCAAATGCACTCATGTGATCCAGAAATATCTTCATTTTATACACAGCAAGTGTAACATGGATTATACTCTTCATAGACCTTTTGGAAATACAAAACTATTGAAAAAATTACTGGATAACTGCACACTGTCACTGGACGTCTAATTATCATGGAACATCCCCCACAAAAATCTCACAATTTCACTCCTTCAAAGTCCCTTATTTTGTGACTCGCTTTTCTGAGCCTAATCAGTCCCAGGTCTCACATGTGGTGGGAAGAGCTGTACCAAGTCAGTCCATCCACCCAGCAGTACCCAATACCACATGCCTTAGTAAGTCTATAAAAATATGGCAAATACGGCATATGCTGACTGTCTCCCAAATACTCTCCCAGTCTCCAGCGATTTGTGACTCAAGGACTTCCTTAGTCAGAGGCAGTGTCTTCATATTTAATGGTCCCCGGTGGATCTTTCTTTGTGAACTTGCCCTGTGCTGTACCAAACTCAAGTAGACTTCTAGCATCCACAACATTCTGCAGTGAATACTCAATAGCGTAAGTCAAGAGCTGTCTCCTCTTCAGGATCCGCTACCTCCTCGCTTCATTTTATGATCCTTTGGTTTTGTATCAGAAGAGACAACGAATAACCATTGCCAATTCACTTTCTCAATGACACTTATGATTTCATAGACCTCCGTGAAATCTTCCCCTGTCTCCCTTTGTCGTAGCATCGTAGGAGGTGCAGTCTATTCAGCTGCAGCTTGCTGGAAGCTGTTCCCATACCCCTGATTGTCTCTGTCACTCCTCACCGCATCTTTCCAGTTCTGCCATATTCTATTTGAATGGAGGGAGCCGGAACTGTACATGGTATTCATCAGACTGTTGACTGTGTATTTTCAGTCAAATACCAATTTTTCATTTTGTCCCCTGTGTATTTCTAACCTTTGATGTGCTTTTTCACTACTGCTGCTGATCCTTGAGTGGACATTTTCCTGGAGCTATTTACTATAAGCCTAATATTTCACTCCCAAGTGGCTCTGAGTCTATCCAGATTAAGTTTGAATTCCAGCCCTGCCCCCATGTGATACCCTACATTCATCCACACTTCATTTTCCACCTCACTGCCCAGCTGCTCATTACAAGACATCCTTCTGGGGCTCCTCACAGCTCCTCTTTACTACCCTGAAAAAAACTTTCTCAGCTGATCTTACTGTAAGTTTATTCAAGCTATATTCACGGATGCGTAATGAAAAGACGCAGGAGAGGTGGTCTTGTACAAGCTTACTGTGATCGACTGGCAAGTCCTCAGCAGCGAGTAGCTGCCCAGCACCTCTACTGCTCTGTTAACCAAGCTCTCCAGACTGAATCTGCCCCCACTTGCCCTGGTACAGATGCCCCTTTTATTACTGATAAGACGGGAGCATGAATTACAAAGCTCAAGCAAGCTCTCCGTTCAGTACCAGATATGCAGATTAAAAGTTAATTTTTTTATTCAGCTTCCTGGTCTGAGTGGAAGCAATTAAAGAAATTAACCTGTGCCTTAGTTCTCCAGGAATGAAACAGGGATAATAACTTTCCTTCTCTCACAAACAAGTTGATAAAATAAAATCCACTAATGGCTTTCAAGCACTCTGATACCAGAGCAACAAATACCGCATAAGGATCCTAATTTTTCTATGGGAGCATTTTCCGTACTTCTTGGCGTTGTTATTTGCAGCTCAGGTAGATGTTTGTTTTCAGACAAGTCTTCACTTCAAGAATTTCTCCTGTTCCCAACAGAAATCCTGATAGCTTGTTCTCTCCCTCTTGTCTTTTCCAGCATTAATGCTATTGTATTTGTTTAATGGGGTTAATATGCTGCTGGTATAATAAAGATCGTGTACGGATGTAATTATTATGTCTGATTAATTCTGCAGCTGCTGAAAAGCTTGGAGGACTTTTCTTAGGCGAGGGAATATCTTTACAACAGTACTTCTCAAATTGCATTACACACAGATGTAAACCCCAAAAGAAATGCAGAAGGGGAAAGAATGAAGGCTGGATTAGAGGAGAGAGAGCTGCACCCAGCAGAGCAGCTGATGAAGGTTAAACATCATGTGGGCAGAGACCATTTCTCTCGCGTGTTTATACACTGACTAGCGCAAATGATCCTGGTCCATGACTACAATCCCAAGGTACTACTAACCATGCACATAGTATGTAACTGGTTATAAATTTTTAAAGACGTGTCTGCCAGTGATGTGGGCTCCTCTTGTTACTTTTTTTATAGTAAACATCCTTTAAACGAACACATTGGGTTTTGTTCTAAGAAGATACAATGCCACAGACCAAAATATGAATGCCTACAAAATGCTAGCACAGGTTAATGATTTTTACAAGAACCAAAGAGAATGAGGTGCACAGCACACAAACCATTTGCATTGAAATACCTAGGGTGTCCACATCTGAGAAAACCGTAGATGTTTTTCTACATGAGGCTGTTTGGCACACACTGATAATTTACAGACTGATGTTGCAGCCATAGTCTTGAGTGCTCTTAAGTGCTCTGAGTGATAATGGATCTATTTGCCTCATTAGGGACTGTAGACTCAGGCCTGTAACTCAGCAGGTTCCCCAGAACAATACCTGGACGCTTATCCTTGACCAAACCATCCTTAAATCCCACATATGTGACCTGAAGAGAAAACACTGCCTGGAAGATTTAAGTCTCTGTAAGCTGTCCAGCTGTTTCCTAACCCAGTTATTACCCACGTAAGCACCCGTGACTTTGATATTTACCTACTCAGTTTAACTCTCTGCATCCCGTTTAAAAGTTTAAGTGAAAGAGATGTGCCCAGGAAAAACTGAGACATGCACAATCTTCCTTTCCTTCTCCAGAAAACCATCTGGTTTAGCCTCTGCAGTCTTTAACACCTAAAATGACCAATGCCCCAGTCCAGTTCCTTCTTCTGCACACAGTGCAAGGATGCCGAGGAGGAAGCACGCACACTGCAGGAGATGCTGAGCTCACCTGTGCAGGACCCCAGGTGGCAGAGAAGAGGGTCAAGGTGGGCAAAAAACACAGCTGGAGAATTTGCTGTCATGCAAGACTCTCCTGTCGTTCCCCATAGCTGCAGCTATCAGCAGCAGCCAATACTAAAGCCACTGGGCTGCGACAGGACCACATATGGGTACTGTGTAGGCTCTGTGCATGCAGGGCTGAAAATGGAGATGGATTCTGCCCATAGACTTCTCTCAGTCTTACCATAAATGGCTGCCCTGAATAGCAGTTTGGGCTTGGTATTTAAGTGTCCCAAAGCACTATTATGTCTGAAATCGCCATGATACTTTAAAGAAATAAATCACTCCCTCTGAGCCTCAAACAACAGAACCACAGGTAGAGAGAAAACACAAGGGCTATTTGCTCACCCTCCAGAAAGGGAGATAGCAGTTTTAGTTTTCACTTAGTGAAGGACTTATCGAGCATCTCATTCAGCCACCAGCATGTTTCAGACAGTAACGATCGGACCTCACAGCACTCCTCTGCAGTGCCTGCAGGAGTTACCAATGAATTGCTACTCAAGCATCTAAAACAAGTGCTGCTTTTCTTCCTTCGTTTCAACTTCTTTCAATTTCTGCTTCACTGGGTTTTCCTTTTCTCACCACACTACTGGGAACTTTATAGGCGCAGAAGAACAATGCAGAATATAGAAGAAACAATGTGACTTGGAATAAAAGCAGCAGATCGTGATAGGTTCGGAATTTGCCTGTAATCATTTATGAATTTCCGTGTTTCACCTAATAACTGATCTAACACTGAGAGATACTGGTCTGACAATGCTGAAGTGGATCTGGATACAGAACGGATGCGAAGAAACAACCCAAGATAGCCTTAACAGCAAAGATGGAAGAACTGTTGTGAAACAATGTCAGGACTATTAGTTTAGGTGGCTGACAGAAGACTTTGGCCAGCTTATCAAACTGATTTAACTAGCTTTATGTGAAGCCCTACAAACACAGAAATGGAAAATTCAGGCAGAATTTAAAATGAAAGCTCCCTCAAGGAATGCCTTTTTTTCTCATATCCTGTTCTCATCTCATCAACAAACACAAAATGCTTCTCAGGTTTAAAGATGCTGCCAACCAAGCTACTGCACTCCTGTGCGCCCACCAGCTAAAAAGCTGAATGGGATGTCTAATCAAGGCAGCTGATCTTTCCCATGCTGAAAGTTAACCTGTGCACACACAGCTAATCTGCCAAACCCCATCTCACCAGAGGCCCAGGACAGACACAACTCCCCAGCACTCACAGACAATGAGTTAAGGGTTGCTCAGCTTAGTGCAACAACATGCACCCACTGTTTGTTGGAAGAATACCAAAAAACGTCAGAATTTGTTCATGATATTGCAGGTAGTAAGCTGGAAGGCAATTGAGTTCTCTGCAGTAAGGACATTTCATTTATGGGAAAAGAGTGGGGCATTACAGATGCCCGACCCAGCCAGATACAAGACAACTTGTGCAGGGCCTGATTTAAGAACAGAAGTGCTGCATAATCCTCACCTTTACAAGGCAGCCAAGAGACAAAACTCCCATACCTCAGGTAGATACATGAAAACATGCCAGAAGAAACTGCAGCAAATTAACTTGGACCTATATTGGGACTTTCATTTTTGAGAATAAAACTTTCAGCTGTATCTACACTGCAGCATATATAAACACAGTCGAGGTTGCTTGCTAGAGCATGTGGTAAGACTCTTGTCTTAGTCTACCTTCGCTTTAAATTACTAAAAAGGTCCCAACTTGAAACCTTTTAATAAAACATGTACATGCAAACAAAAACGTGTCTTTAAGTAACTCACAGGGAGACCTATGTTGCCACAGCTAATACAAGACTAGCTAGGGCTACACAGACTGGGGTCATGTGTTTTACTGTTGCATAGACTTGCCCTTAATTCTTGAGGGACTGACTGATGACACAGATTATTTTTGTAATATACTGAAGTGTAGTTTAGTAGAAACTTAATTTTTCACGTCCATATACTGAAATATTACATAAATATTTTGCTACCTCTGGGCCAAAGAGCACAGCATCTTGCAAAAGCAATCTTAGCATTTTGCAAGCTGGAGATACTTTGTCAAATCCAGTGAATGCAAAGGTAATAACCTTTGACAGGCAGGCAACAACATCACAAAAAGCAAACACACCAACAAACAAAAAAATGTTATTTCACATTGCCATCAGCTGCTGGTTTCAGACAGGAGGCAAAAGGACAATACGAGATGAATACAGCACTACCATTCAACCCCTGAATGAGGCACACCAGCAGCAAAGCAGATAACACCATGCACTATGGTTGCATGACCCCATCTATGTTGTGGGCATTAGCACCGTCCATCCACTACCCATCTCAAGGACTAACTACAGCTCAGGGACTAAATAAATCTACATTTTTTCCTTTAGGTATCGGAGGAAGGGAACTCAGCTGTTGCTACGCAGAAGAACAACTTTCAAATCTTCTTTCTGCAGAAGATTTTTTTGTGCAGCAGAGGATAATTCACAGTAGCAGGATCCCCAAAGGGCCCAAAGCACCAGGTCACCTAGCGCTCAGCAGCACAGCAAGGGGACTAAACAAAGTATAGCCCTGGGAAACACTTAATGGCACTAGGCAGGGCTTCTGTAGGTCACATGGTAACGTATAATCACTTGAAAAGTACTTCTTTCTTCTTACGGATCTGCTGAGAATTACTCTATGCTTTGGGTATAATAGCACTTTTGCCATAATCAGATATTGTAAAGGTATATGCAACAAGAGAGACATTCAGGTATTACTGTCCCGTCAGCTGGTCTTCATATGACTGCCTCCAATTACACTGTAAAATTTACCAGCACACGTATTTGAAATAATGCTTTTAATTTTCCATCAGATACTCTTGCAAGGAAACTCAGCTCAGAAATTACATAATTGAGTATCTTGAGGAAGAAAATAAAAAGCAAATTTTGACTCAATGGTGTTACTTAATAGCAGTGAAAGTACTTACCAGGTGGCCTATTAATTGCAAGGTTTCGGAAATGACTGCCTTTGATCATCTCCACTGACAGCCGCCCCGTAGTGGCATTGTACGACAATCCCACGAGCAGCTCTGGCACCCCTCCATGCGACAGGGACTGTGTTGAAGAAGCGCTATCACTGTGAGAGATTGCTGACAGACTAAGCTGAGAGTCTGCACTCTGCAGGGAAAGAACACTGAAAGTCTCATCAGGACGTTCACCATCACCCTCCCTTAATTTATATCTTGTACCCTTGTTTAGTAAGATCTCTTTTAAGAAATGACAATGACTAAGAATGAATTATTATGGGGCACCAAAAGAATCAGAGCATCACTTTTACAAAAACATATCTCTGAACTTTCTCTTTAAAGATGAGGAACTCTGCATAATGTGTTATCGCTAGTGTAAATCAAAGCCTCTGAGATAAGCATACATCCTACTACACCAAATGCACAGTAAATCTCCTTGACAATGACTTTCGGATGGAATGCATTTTGCAGTTTGGGTTTTTTTTTGTCATGTACTGTGTATTTTCTTACTTTCTTTCCTTGCTACCATGATGCTCTCTCTACGCCCTCTTCACCCGGAGTATGATGTTTTATTCATTTCGTGTGCTCAACCTCTCACTGAGCTTTTTGTAGACAATGAATCATGACAGAGCTCATCTACACAAATTGATTGGCGTAGCCAGAGCTGGATACAACTGTGATATGCATGGAAAACTAAGAAGCAGCACAGCCAGTTCCTCCTCACATGACCCACCTCTACACTTCCATCTGTCATGAAAAGGAACATTACTAAGCATTTCTGGTAACATGGAAACTGTACAACGCAAGAGATCCACAAGCTAGTAGTTAGTGCCAAATGAGGTAGCTCTTGCACTGGCAGTAGTACAGGTCCACCAACATAATGGTGCACAAGAACTACTGTCCTTGTTGAAATTAAGATGTAATTAGCCCTGGTGGTTCCGGGACCAACCTATCATTTCTGCGTGGCACAGCATTTGATGACTTGTGTAGATGTAGTACATCTACATGATTTTGTGTAAGGTTGCTAGCTGAGCCATTGTTAATAAGGCACAGCTTTGACTTATTGATAACTTTTTAAGTGACAGTAGGACAGATCCACCAGTTGCCTCCTAACAGCCCCAAATGAAACATATCAGGTACAGCTGGTCCCCATTCACCAGATGAACAATTTTACGGGCTCCGCATTTCTTTCATCAAACTTACGCTCAAATTACTCCTTGGCTCCAAGACCAATGTCACCTTTGCCTCCCCTTCCTGGCTGATGTTGCTCAGGTAGAACAACTGCTCTCCCATCATCTTCTCTCCAATCATCTTGTGCACCGCATAGAGGCGGAAACGAATGGCGTGGCTGCTTAACTCCTCTGGCTCCAGCTTACTGAAGGTAATTTTGTCCTTGAACATGGGGATGGGTCCTCTCTGAACACTTGTCTTACCCCTCTGTTTCTTGCTAGGCATCAGGACTGTGTGCACTTGCCAGGTGTTCACACCACTGCGGTCTTTGTCTGGGATATCCCTGGCCTCCAAGATTGTAACTATTAGTTTTTGACTTGAGGCTCTATAGTTGAAGAGGACATCTAGATCACCACATTTACAGATGGGCTCATGAGCACCATGATGAGCTGGCACACTGTTCACTTCGTCACGTTCCTGCAAAGAGAAGGAAGAAGTAAAACCTCCATTGGAGTTCAACTGCCTCTGTGATCCCAACTCTATTTAAAAAAAATTATTCTCCTCACTTGTGCTTGCAAGTGTAGGCAGTTGCTCTGCAAAACAAGGATCCCACTGTTTCTTGAAAAGCCAGTGCTAGTTAATTGCCTGATTTTGTGTAATATTGCCCATACAATCTAGTAAGTAACAGCACTTGTTGAAACATTTCCAACAAAAAGTTTCATCAATATCTAAGTGTTTTGCAGGAGACTGTTAATTTGCAAAAATTCTACATAGGGAAAAAAAAATTCATTCATGTCAATTTTGAGGCATTAATAAAACTTTTTGGTTTAATTTGATTAAAAAAAACAACTTAACCTATTACTTTGAACATACACTGGAATTTTTTCAAAATGGATTTTTTTACATTACCGAAATCAAACAATTCAGTCAAACTTGCTAACTTTTTGGATATTTCATTCTGTTGGAAATTAAAAACATTAAGCACTGTGTTCAATTTGATGGGAGGGAAATCACCATGTCAGAATTTCTTGCAGAATGGAAATTCCATTTCTAGATGCTACACTATAATTCAATACTTTTCCTACAGCTAAAGCAATGATAATCAAGAAAAACAATCTGATTAAATACATATTGATTCTTCATTCCCTTTTTAAATCTCCCAAGAAAAGCATCTGTTCCTTCTGTTCAGTTTGGATACTAATACATTCAGAATAAAAATTCAAAATAAACGATCAAAACATGTGCAGACCAATTCACACACAATCTTTTACCTACTTTTAAAACAAAAATCATCTTGATAAAAAAAGATAAAAAACATGGATGCTCACCTTACCTTTTGATGAGTGGGTGTGTGCGTTTCTGTTCAAAAGTGCTTTTTTATCTTAGAGCTAGAATGTGCTTCATGTGATAAAGGGGTTGCTATAGTGATCAATGATTTGTATTTAAACATGAGTATATACTGTA